>NW_010227434.1:0-11168 GCF_000690775.1 Eurypyga helias | reverse complement strand
GAAAAAAAATTTCATTCAAAAGATAGAAGGTCATTACTATATGCAAGAAGGAAGTATTTAATGCTATTGATATAATTAGTTGTTGATATTATTAATTAATGGATTGGCATCTCTTTTCAGAAGATTAGATGTATTTTTAAAATTCTTCTGAAAGTCAGTTTTTGCCATTTAATCAGATTGGAGGTCTAAATAGTCTGTAAGTGTGTTTGAAAATATATACACAAAAGCTATAGGAAAGGCAAGTGAATGTTTCTATGTCCTGATAGATAAATGAAATGAAGCTTATTTTCTTAAACTTAAACATCTACACATGCAGTACTAACAGTTCAGTGAAAGACAGTAATTTGTTGTGGGTTTTCTTTACTTCCCCCACCCAATAAGCCTGGAGGAACAGGGACTGTTGTCCTGCAGTGAGGACAAGGCTTTCAGTATTACAAATGAGAGTTTGGAAAGCTTGCGCTAAAATGAGTCTTGAGGAAGCCTCAGACATATCTATGAACTTTAGGTAAATTAATATCTATCTGGGTATTATAAAGGTAATATTCATACATGGTTCATCGTCTGTGTCCTAACTGACGCAAAATATCTGGGCCTACTAATGGTCATTCTGAAGAGTGGGGAAACTTTGCAATCTTACATTAGACAGTGAAGTAGTCTGAAATACGATCAGCTGAGAGTAAGCATAGCCTACAAATATCCCAGTAGTTGATCTTAGAATTAGCATAAAACTATTTTGTCTGAACAAAATGATGTAGAAATTGAGTGCTCTCTGTATAATGCTTGAACCTTAATGTTAATTTTAATCTCAACAATAGCCTTTGCAAAGATGGGAAGTGTTTGAGTGTAAACATAATGTAATTGTTATCCATATACTTACATATATACATTGTACCATCTGTCTCAGTTCTTCATGGTATCACAGTAATATATCAAAACTTTCCTGAGTTCAGAAATCTAATTCATTGCTTTAATTTGATAACCCAGTCATCTAAATCTCTTACTGAATTAAAGAGTTCTCAAATTCTTAGAAAATCATGGAAAAATTTAAAAATCTGAGAATCTGTATTTAATAGTGAATAGTAAGTGCTGATCTAACAGCCTTCCTCCTTTGATGATGTATGATAACAGTAGAGTTTTAATGACATAATAAAAGAAAAAAACCCAAACCTCTCAACTGTTGGAGGGTTGAATGGTTTCAGCACTGCCTTTTATTACTATTTTTATTTCCTATTTCCTGTTTTCAGTTAGGGTGAATTCACCCTTAGATATGGCTGGTGCAAGGTGTCATTCACCTCATTAATTGTACTTCTATACCTTATATCTTGAGCAGAATACTATTTTGA
The DNA here is from genome assembly GCF_000690775.1 of Eurypyga helias. Lineage (NCBI taxonomy): Eukaryota > Metazoa > Chordata > Aves > Eurypygiformes > Eurypygidae > Eurypyga > Eurypyga helias. Next base: position 9,825 of record NW_010227434.1, on the reverse strand, counting down.
AGCAGACAGAGGATAAATTGTTAGTCTTCTGACAAAGACATCTGAGAAGAGATCTTAGACTTCTTTCTCTACCCTTCAGTGTAAGGACTTCACAGGATGACTCACTAAATATTTCTGAGATTAAATGTGAAATAAAATCCTTTTACAGTCTTCAGCTCTGAAGTATAAAAGGTGCAGGGACTCTAGTACATGTTCTGAGCTTCACTGAGTTTTCCTGAAGTAATAAAGTAATACATCTATTATTTATTTTTCTGTCTAACACTGTACTCCAACTGAACAACTTTACCAATTTACTGATATTTATCTGAGTGCTGCAATATTTGATCTGTTTTGTATAAGTGCACATGTGCCTTTTATTATATTAACAAAAACTGTAAGACACTGAAATAGGAAAAAGAGATACAGAGAAAAACAAGGAAAAATAGCATTTAAGTCTCCTTACTGCTGAAAACAGAGTAAAAAGACAAAAAGAAGGAATTACAATGAGGACAAAAAAGACTGCAGAAGGCTTATGTGGGTTAATATAGAGATGTAAAGCAAACTAAGTCAACATCGAATCAAAACCAACCAACTAAAGAAACAGAAAAAATCCAAAGCCAATAAAACAAAACCTCGAAGTCATAAAATGACATAAGAATAAATAGCTAAGGATTAAATTATTTTTAAGCTTTGGATTCAGACGAAGACAGGCAGAACTCTTTGAAAATCCACTAATTAAGAGATGTCTCCTCAGGCATATGTGTAAGACAACTTTATGTTCCAGAAATGATCCTTTAACAGGGTTCCTCAGAGACAACACTGTGTAATATAGGGAGCAGGAGAGCTGAACCGTGAATCAGAAGACTATGATTTGTGCTGGCCTTGTGTTGCAGCAAGATGTGTCAGAAACCAGAAATCCATGTTGCTCTACTGACATTTACTTGCTATTCATTGTGAAAATAACTACTTTTCTTCAAGAAAAAAGACAGAGAAAATCAAGAAATAGAAGAAAGAGAATAAAAAAGTTTGTTGTCTTGAAACTCAACAAATTCCCTTCTGTAGAGAAGCTGCTCAGAAAAATGTAGTAGTTAAATGGTGTGATGTGTAATAGGACTGTTCTGATCACTCTGGTGTCCTGCTTCAAGTTTGCATAGTGACTGCTGGGGGGTTGGGAGGCACAAGAGGAGAAAACAATAGTTTTCTCTTTCTCTAGAGGTCCCACATCTGGCAGGTTGCAAGCTATGTGTTTCATTAAAGGCTTGAAATCCCCAAAATCCCTAAGTGGTTTTGATGCAGGAGCTCTCCATCCCTTATGACACATCATATCAAGTTTTTTATGACTCTGTTCACAGCCTATGCAGTGCAAAGAAATTAACGGCATTGAAGCTCATCATGGTGCATCTGAACAATGATATAATGGGGGAATATTTCTGTGAGTGCTTTAGCAGACAGTCGCTGTGTAAACTTAGTAAACTACAGTACTGGTAGTTGTAGCTGCTGTTTGCAAGCATGTTTTAGGAATGCACATGGATGGGTGGTGGAAGAGGAGTTTCCTTATAGACAGTTGTATTAGCTACATACAGGTGATGTTTATATCTTGATATGTCAGTTATCTAATTAAAAACTTTAAATGTCATGACTATATTTACAAAATATATTGCTACCAATTTGACAAGAATATCCATGAATAGACAATGTAGGAAAGCACATCTATCTAGTTCATGATCTTTTATTTTTTTTTTAATTCTGACTTTTTCTATGTCCTGCTTTCTAAATTATGCTTAGCATAATTCAGGGAACCCTATTTACGTCTGTCTTAAATCACTGCCCTTAATTACACCATTCTTCACAATTCACATCTTTTCTTAACACCCACTGTAGATCTTTAATGAATCAACATTCATCTCATCTTCAGTTCCTCCTTTTCCGAACTCACTTTAAAAAGACGTAGCTGGAAATTTGTCCTGGAAATCAAACCTGTCTCTGTATTTCTCATAAACTTCCAGTAATCCTTTCTGGCATCAACCCTTATCCTAGCTAGCTGAATCTGCACTGTACAAAGGGAAAAAAACCAAACCAAACCAAACCAAACCAAAAAAAAACCCAAACAAAAAAAACCAACACCAAACCAAAAAACAACACAAACAAACAAAAACCCAAGCAAACAAAAAAAACACCCAACACCAAATAACCACTTTGGTATTCAGTCTCTTTGTCTTAATATTATGTATAATTTCAGGATATTTTTGAGATTTTGCCAAGCTCTTCTGGGTTTTACCAGATCTTTGAACAAACCCTGCTGCTCAGTTGCAACTGGTCCAAAGAATAAGCCTATCCTGAAATCCAGCACAACCTTACTCTAATACTAATCTTATCTGTCTTGGAAGAAGCTCAAAGACTTGGCAGAAGAAATTCTTTCTCTCAAATGCCACCAGCAGACCAGTCTCATTCTTCAGAAGGCATATATCCCATGGATACAATTGTTGCTGGGGTTAGAGGGAAGAACACACTTACTATTTCAAATTATAGTAGGTCCTAGTGGTCTTATTCATCACCAAGCTGACATTAAATTCAATTCAATTAAATTAGTGAAATCATTGAATTCCATATATACCACTTAAAAACTCCTGTGAAAATAACATTTTGAACAGCATCATGTTAACCTTCTATATACTGACCTGAATATTGAAACTTTTAGCTCCTCTATGTTTGTTACATTTGACTTGGCTGAGCTTCAGTTATCTATAATGTATTATTGCCTTTCTAGGGTGTAAAACAAGACAGCAATAAAGCATTTTGCTGGTTGATTTTGCATGTGTCTGCTCATACTGAGGGTAGAAAATATCCCTGGTGGCTTCCATTCCATCTGGAAGAAAGATTCCTTCAGGGGCAATACACCAGTTGTAGCTATTTTAATAACAAGAGTGTGACTAATGAGCTCTTATTTTCACAGTGGGAACAGACAAAGTCCTTAAAAAAAAAAAAAAAAAGATAATCTGTAATCCTCTTCAATAAGGCAAAAAAAATTTGAGAACTAAAGAAATCTTCTTTTACTGTCTCTATGTCAGAGAAGCCCTTCTGATGTTCCATTTATACAAAGAGAGCTCAAATCCAAAGTAATCAATTACATCATGTTTTGGAAGCTAAACACCATACACTTATTTGCTCACTTTCCCTCAGTGAGATGGGGGAGATAATCAGAAAAAAGGTAAAACTCATGGGTTGAGATAATGACAGTTAAATAGGACAGAAAAGGAAGGGCAGAAAAGAAAAATAGTATCAATAGAATATACAAAACAAATTATACACAATGCAATTGCTAACCACCCGGCGACCGATGCCCAGCCATTTCCTGTGCAGTGGCTGCTGCACCCTGGCCAACTCCCCACAATTTTATTGTTCAGCATGATGTCATACAGTATGGAATATCTTTTTATACAGATTGATGACAACTTTTTGACACAGGTGGTGAAGGAGCCAACAAGAAGAGGGGTGCTGCTGGACCTTGTGCTGATAAACAAAGGACTGTTTGGGATTCTGAAAGCTGGGGGCAGCCTTGGCTGCAGTGACCATGAGATGGTGGAGTTCAGGATCCTTCGTGGAAGAAGCAGGGTAGTAAGTAGAATTAAAACCCGTGACTTCAGTAGAACAAACTTTAGCCTCTTCAAAGACCTACTTGGAGGAGTCCTGTGGGTTAGGGTTCTGGAAGGTAGGAGAGCCCAAAAGAGCTAGCTAATACTCAAGCAACACTTCCTCTAAGCTCAAGAGTGGCACATCCCTACAAGTATGAAATCAAGCAGAGGAGGCAGGCAACCTGCATGGATGAGCAGGGAGCTTGGGGAAAAACTCATGTGGAAGAAGGAAGCTTACAGAATGTGGAAAAAGGGAATGGCTGTTTGGGAAGTGTATAGGAACACTGTCAGAGTTCGCAGGGATGCAATGAGGAAGGCTAAGGCCCACTTAGAATTAAATCTGGCAAGGGACATCAAAGTCAGCAAGAAGGGGTTCTACAAGTACATCAGCAGCAAAAGGAAGACTAGGGAAAATGTAGGCCAACTGTTGAATGAGGAGGGTACCCTGGTGACGGAGGATACAGAGAAGGCAGAGGTACTGAATGCTGGCTTTGCTTCAGTCTTTATTACCAAGGCTGGCCCTCAGGGATCCCAGATGCTGGAGGTAAGAGACATGGTCTGGAGTAAGAATGACTCTCTCTTGTTTGAGGAGGAGCAGATTAGAGACCAGCTAGGCAAACTTGACACCCACAAATCCATGGGCCCTGATGGGATGCACCAACAAGTGCTGAGTGAGCTGGCAAATGTTATTGCTAAGCCACTCTCCATTGTCTTTGGAAGATCCTGGAGAAAGGGAAAGGTGCCTGAGGACTGGAGAAAATCCAGTGTCACTCCAGTCTTCAAAAAGGGCAAGAAGGACCCCGGAAATTACACACCAGTCAGCCTCCCCTCCATCCTTGAAAATGTGATGGAACAGCTCATTCTGGATGTCATCTCCAAGCGTCTGGAGGAAAAGAAGGTTATCAGTTGTCAACAGGGATTCAACAAGAGGAAATCTTGCTTGACCAATCTGGTAGCCTTCTACGATGGCATGACTAGACCATGGGAGAGCAACGGATGCTGATTTCAGCAAGACTTTTGACATTGTCTCCCATAATATCCTCATAGATAAGCTTAGGAAATGTGGGTTAGATGAGTTGACAGTGGGGTGAATTGAGAACTGGCTGAATGGCAGAACTCAAAGGGTTATGATTGGCGATGCAGAGCCTAGCTGGAAACCTGTGTCTAGTGGGGTTCCTCAGGGGTCAGTACTGGGTCCAGTCCTGTTTAGCATCTTCATCAATGACCTGGATGAAGGGATGGAGTGTACCCTCAGCAAGTTTGCTGATGATAACAAATTGGGAGGAGGGGCTGATACACCAGAAGGTTATACTGTATTCAGCAAGACCTAGACAGGCTGGAGAGTTTGGCAGACAAGTGTAGAGTCCTGCTCCTGGGGAGGAATAACCCCATGAACCAATACAGGCTGGGGGTTGACCTGCTGGAAAGTAGCTCTGCAGAGAAGGAACTGGGAATGCTGGTGGACAGCAAGCTAACCATGAGCCAGCAATGTGTACTCCTGGCCATGATGGCCAAATTTATCCTGGGGTGCATTAAGAAGTGTGTGGCCAGCAGGTTGAAGGAGGTCATCCTCCCTCTCTACTGTGCCCTGGTGAGGCTGCATCTGGAGTACTGTGTCCAGTTCTGGGCTCGCCGGTTCAAGAAAGACAGGGAACTACTGCAGAGACTCCAGAGGAGGGCTTCCAAGATGATTAGAGGATTGGAACATCTCCCTTATGAGGAAAGGCTGAGACAGCTGGGTCTGTTTAGCCTGGAGAAGAGAAGACTAAGAGGGGATCTCATCAATACTTATAAATATGTAAAGGGTGTATATCAAGAGGAAGGGTCTATACTCTTTTCAATGTTGCCCAGTGATAGGACAAGGGGCAACAGGCACAAACTAGAGCACAGGAAGTTCCACCTGTGCTTTAGGAAAAAAATACTTACTGTGAGGGTGACAGAGCACTGAACAGGCTGCCCAGAGAGGTGGTGGAGTCTCCTTCCCTGGAGATATTCAAAACCCACCTGGACATGTTCCTGTGTGATCTACTGTAAGTAAACCTGCCTTGGCAGGGGTTTGGACTAGATGATCTTCAGAGGTCCCTTCCAACCCTGTCTATTCTGTGATTCTGTGATTATTAAAGACAGAAGCAAAAAAAGTATTGAATTCCTCCACTTTTTCTTTATCCCTACTAGTCAGATGACCTTCTTTTACAAGTATCAATCCAAATATATTTCTTTATTTTAATCTGGGGACTTCTTCTGTGCCAATCACTTCAAATTTTCTTCTCTTTCTTTCTTCCATTTCCATTCAGATGCAGTCAGATATCTTAAACTGTGTCCATAGGTGTGATTATCTTGGTGGATGTAAGGGTAATTGGAATGTCTTTCTTTTCTGCCAGAAATCCTCTCCAAAACTACCAAGCTCTGAATACGTATATGGTCATTTCAACTAAAGATTTAAAAAGGCTGCCAAATACACAGCTACATCACTGACTTTGGAACTATTGATTGATTAGAATTATGTCATAACAGTTTCTATATTATCTCAATTTATTATTTTGTCTTTGACCTTTATCTGGAATTCCAGAACGAAGAAAAGAAAAGATAAAAGTGTCTCACCCCTTGCCATAAGAGTATTCTTAGTCTGGAAATTAGACAGTCAGTTGATATAAAAGCTTACAGCTCAATTTACTACTGAATGCTGATTTATGCAGCTGAAGTCAAGGTATAATCATGTTGGCAGGTATGTATTATCTTACAAACTTTATAGAAATGCCTTTGTGCAGTTAAGGTTGTCAAGGAATACTTAACTACTTGGATTGTGTAAATAACAAGTAGGCATATATTAACATGTAACAATAATATATTTTAAATACCTACATACTACACTACTTACACTCGTAAAATTGATATAATCAATGTATATTACATATAGTTTTTCTGTAGTGGTTTTCATGAGATATTGAAGATTCAGTAGTATACTGTAATAGGGTATGAAGACTCTTCTTCTTTTTCTATTCACTTTCTTGCCCTTTTTAAAAAAATCTCCAACCTCTTTTATATTCAGTTTGAATGTCTGCTTCTAATACTGTTCTAGAGCACAACAATTTACAGAGAATTGAAAAAGCAATTTTCTTTGGACAGCTAGCTATTCTCCCTAATTTTCACCTGCCAAACTCTTTTCTATGAATGTTGACTCAATCAGATAAAATGTGGGCTTTAAAATGTTTGATTAGCTGCCTGGCTTACCTCTAGCTACTGACTTTGCATGTAAACTGTCTACATACCCACCCCTCTTCCCTTTCCACTGACACAGCTTTCCCCAGAGCTGCACTGAGCAATATGGGAATGATCTTTTCATTTATAGGCTATTGATAGCTTACTTCTGCTTTATTAACACAAATAAGAATGCAGCAATAGTAAAACCAATATATATATAGCCTATAATCTGCACCTTCATTTCTTTTATATTTTATTTCAATTTTTTATAGCAGTTCACTTGAAAGTACTTGACTATTGACTGAAGGCCTTTACATATTTATCCTCCTGCACCCCAAACTTGCCCTACTTTCCAAAAATACTAAAACCCACTGATATGTCACTTATTTTATAAAATTCAGTTCCCATAGGCCTCAGAATTTTGCCACCATTAAGTACAGCGGATAGTCTCTTGTTTTGTAACCAGTTCTCATTATCTTAGTGGAATGATTCAGAATTATTAAGTATTCTTTCTAAAATATTAAATTAATGATTCACAATTTTTTTTACAGGGAATATAAAGGGAAACTGGGGAAGTTCATGACTCTAGCATGTTGTCAAATTTTTATGGCTCTAAGTGGACAAAAACAGTCCCAGCTTACTCTCTTAGCTGACAGCTACTAGAAAATTCTGAAAAACTTTTAAGTTTATAGAATTTGAGTGAGCTCTTAATGTGATAATGATGAATGTGAACTTGTGTATATACAAACATAATTGGACAAGTTTTAGACTTTGAAAGCTAAGTTGCTATCAGAAAAAAAGCAGACTTAAAATTAACTAGATAACTGAATGACTTGAGAACATCATAAACCAAAACAATTAAAGAAAGTTGGTGGAACCCATGTTAAGCGTAAAGGTAATCATGCTCTCTCTAAGAGCTGCTGTGAGCCTCAGGAATACTAGATAAGTATACATTTTCAAATTAGTTTTACAAAACTATTATCCATCTGTTCAAAGCATTGCCTTACTGCTTCTCCGTGGTTTATGATAGAGTCAGTATATATGTGGTCATACTCCTTTCCATCACTTCTGGTGCCTGAGTGAGTAACCACAACTTTTATCCTTAGAATTAATTGAAAGAAAAAGTATAGTGTGACTGCCAGTGCAAGCCAAGAGAAAATAACAGACTTTTCATAAGGGAATCTTAGAGACTGTATGGAGCTTTCATTTTTTACTTAATAAAACATTCTGATTCTATATACAGTATTCTGCTTTGTAACACAGAAAAAAAAAATCACCAAAAATCTTGTAATTAAAAAAACCTTATCATGCTAACTATAACTAGAAATGCAAAGGAACAGTGCCTTTTGCTAAGGGAAAACAAAAGTCTTATGAATTAATTAAAATGATAAATCAGGCTTAGGCAATTATGATTTTTAGTGATTTTTTTTAAAGTTATATGTAATTTTTTTGCCAAATGCATTTGTTTGATGCTTCTGTAATAAGTTTTCCAGAAACACTTGTCTTCCTTGGTTTGTATATAATGTCCAGGTTTTCCAGGTTTTCAAAAGGAGTTACAAAGACATATCTTGAAAAATATTTTTATTTCTGATTGCTCTGTGAAAATGTAACCAAGAACCTGAGAGGAAGGACAGTAACCGAGGACACTGATACAAGTTTCCAGTGTCATATCATGGTTTTTGATTCATCACTGACCTACATTATAAAGAAAATGTAAAAACCCCTAAATAAAACCAAAATCCCCACATGGTTAAAGCAAAATCATTTTAACAGAACTTAAAACATGGCATTGGAAATGGCCCATTAAATCATCAGTTCTTTTATTGCAGGGATCTTTTTTGATGAAATTTCTTATTTTAAACTCTAACTTTCTGGCTTCACGTTGTCTCTATGGAGCACTGTTAAAAGAAACTCACAGATCTGTGCAGTTATTGCTGCACAGATCTTGCACAGCATCAAGGCATTTCCTGCTTCACATGCTGGCCTGCCAGCAAATGGGCTGCAAGGGGGAAACAGCTAGGACACTTAACCTCAGTTGACCAAAGTTGACCAATCCCATAGAATATTAACCTTATCAAGAGAAGCTGGGAAAGAGGGAGCCTTGGAGTGATGGTGTTTCTCTTCCCAAGTAACTGTTGCACGTGATGGAGCCCAGATTTCCTGTGGATGGTGGAAAATCTATCTGCCAATGGGAACCAGTGAATTAATTGATTTCTTTTCTTTCTTTGGGCGTGCAGCTTATTGTTTACCTACTAAACTGTTTTTATCTTAACCCACAAGTTTTTGCATTTTTACCCTTGTGATTCTCTTCCCCATCCCATTGTGAGGGATTGAGAGAGTAGCTGGGTGGTGCTGAGCTGTCCACCAACATCAAATCATGACAACCAATAAAACACCTAATATGAATTTAAATTAGTTTAAATTTGTCATCTTTATTCAACTTTGGAACCAAAGAATATATTCAAAAACAAGTTTTGTCATCAGAAAGTATCCCAAAATGAGGATGGATAATGCGCTACAAGTTATTTCTCACCAGAACGTTATGGCTGACCGAAATCTCTAGGTGCTTCCTCCTGTTGTGTATTTCTCTTGTAATCTTTATTTTTCATCAGGGGTCTCTTCCTACTGCAGACACTGAGCAGATTGTTACTCCTCATTGGCAGAAGATTGTAAGCTGTTAGGAGGCTGCTCCTGATAATAATCCTGCGGGTAACACTGATTAGCATCATGGACTACTCAGAGGAAACAGAGGAAAAAAGTATCTGAGGCCTAAATCTAAAACAGAGAAATATAATTTTTCCACCATTCCCATAATGGGATACTGAATGTATTTTTGTCTCTATTGAATCTTAATGAATTATTTGATTTTACTGTAGCATTTTATTTTTCATTTATGCCTTAGTTAAATAGGTAAATTCCTTTAACAGTCATATGTTTATGTTTAAGAGCTGAGAACATATTATGAACCAAAAATAACATATACATTGAATAGCTGAACATGAGCCAGCAGTGT
>NW_010227433.1:8086-10259 GCF_000690775.1 Eurypyga helias | reverse complement strand
GCTGCCCCATCCGCTACCAGTGCCTCGGGCAGGTGCAGGATTTGTGCAGCCACTTGAGCCACTTTAATGCGAAAGCCGCTTTAATGATCAAGGGGGCAGCACATACCCGCGCAGGGAGCAAGCTGGTAACCCAAGGCGGTGCAGCTGCAACCATGGCTTCAACCACGCCTACATCGACCCCAATGCCTGTGACACCATCTACCACGCCTGCATCACTGCCTCCAATGCCTGCATCATCACCCTCAATGCCTGCATCAGCCTACACCATACCTGCACCAATGTCACCACCTCCCATTGCAGCCAGCCTGTGTCCCACTGCAATCAGCCCACCTCCTACAGCAGCTTCATTTCTGCAATCTTTTCTGTGCTATTGCCAGGGTAGACCACCGTCAGTGACCCCAGTTCAGAAAAGGAAATACACATGTAAATCAGTGTGCATAGTTGAGAATGATGAGGTAGCAGGGCCATCCCGGGTGACAGAAACAAACAATAAGGAGATGGGAGCAGGGCCGTCTCAAGAGTCGGAGACGGAGGATGAAGCCATTTTGACCACATGATCCTTATCCCTGAGGGAGCTACGACTTCTGCCATTTAACCCAGAGGGAGCTATGGGATATCTGTAGAGACTTCAGTGGCTCCCCAGGTGAACCTACCGTGACCTGGCTGCTCCACTGCTGGGATAATGGGGCCAGTAGTATGGAGCTAGAGGGGAGAGAGGCTGAACAGCTGGGACCTCTTGCTGGAGAAGGGGGCATTGATAAAGCAATTGGGTGTAAACCACAAAACATCAGCCTCTGGGAATGACTCCTGACCAGTGTGAAGGAGAGGTACCCTTTTAGAGAAAGTGTGCCACAACAGCACGCAGGTGAACCAGCATGGAGAAGGGCATCCAGTACCTAAGAGAACTAGCAGTGCTGGAGATCGTTTACCAGGACCCAAACAACCCACGAGCATCTACTGACCCAGATGAAGTTTATAGCACTGGAGCCATGTGGCAGAAGTTAATGCAGAGTGCACCACCCTCATATTCTAATGTGTTCTCAACAATAATTTGGAGAGAGGATGTGGCACCAGCTGTAGACGTGATGATTTGTGGTTTCCAAGAATACGAGGAAAGTCTCTCGTCCCCCATACAGGCCTGTGTCTCAGCTGTGGAGAGACTGTCTAAAGAGTTTAAGGAACTCTGTGAGGAGATGTTCCACTCCCCACCTCCACGGGCCAGTGTCTCAGCTATCAAAAGCAAGCATTCCTCTCCTACAAGAAGAGAATACAACAAATATCCCTCACAGGGTACCCTGTGGTTTTACCTGAGAGACCACAGAGATGACATGAGGAGGCAGGATGGAAAACCTACATCACTTCTGGAGGAACAAGTACGTGAACTGAAAGGAAAAAGATCTACTAGTGTGCACTCTGCCAGAAAAGTTGCTGTTCCCGTATCTAAGCGGGATGAACAAACTGACATGGCCAATAATCACTTTCTCCAGGACATGAGTGAGGCACATGAGTATTAGAGGGGCCCTGCCTCCAGCTACGTGGAGTAAAGGGACAACTGTGTTTACTGGACTGTGTGGATTTGATGGCCTGGCACATCAGAGCTGCAGGAGTACAGAGCTCTATTGGACATGGGTGCACAGAGTAACCTCATGTCATCAAGCTGTTTGGGAGTACAACCAACCAGTATTTCTGGTGTGACTGAGGGCTCTCAACAACTGACTGTGCTGGAGGCTGAAATAAGTCTGACTGGGAAGGAGTGGCAAAAGCACCCCATTGTGACTGGCTCAGATGCCCCGTTCGTCCTTGGCATAGACTATCTCAAGAGAGGGTATTTTAAGGACCCAAAAGGGTACCTGTGGGCTTTTGAGGTAGCTGCTATAGAGAGTGAGGACACTGAGGAGCTGTCTGCCTTGCCTGCTCTCTCACAGGACCCTTCTGTTGTGGGACTGCTAAAGGTTGCAAACCAACAGGAGCCAATCACTACCACAACAGTGCACCAGCGACAGTATCGCACCAACCGAGACTCTGTGCTTCCCATCCAGAAGCTGATTCGTCAGCTGGAGAGACAAGGGGTGATCAGCACAACCCGCTCACCCTTTAACAGCCCCATCTGGCCAGTGCGTAAGTCTGATGGGGAATGGAGACTGACAGTGGACTGCCGTGGCCTGAATGAAGT
>NW_010227433.1:0-7363 GCF_000690775.1 Eurypyga helias | reverse complement strand
TCCTACCTGGAGTCTCTGGCAAAAAGAACCAGGGGAGACCCGAGGTCGACCCCTAGGATTTTGGAGCCGGGGATACAGAGGATCTGGAGCCCGCTACACTCCAACCAAAAAAGAGATACTGGCAGCTGATGAGGGAGTTCGATCTGCCTCAGAAGGGGTTGGGACTGAAGCTCAGCTCCTCCTGGCACCTCGACTGCCAGTGCTGGGCTGGATGTTCAAAGGCAGAGTCTCTTCCCCTCGTCATGCCACTGATGCTACATGGAGTAAGTGGGTTGTCCTGATAACACAACGACCCCGCACAGGGAATCCCAGTCACCGAGGAATCTTGGAAGTGATCATGGACTGCACGGAGGACAAAGATTTTGGAATGTCACCAGAGGAGGAGGTGACACGGGCTGAAGAAGCCCCTTTGTACAACTGGTTCCCGGAAAATGAGAAGCAATATGTCCTGTTTACTGATGGGTCCTGACACATTGTAGGGCAACATCAGAGGTGGGAAGCTGCTGTGTGGAGTCCCACATGACAAGTTGCAGAGAAAGCTGAAGGCCAAGCTGAATCAAATCAGTTTGCACAGGTAAAGGCCATCCAGCTGGCTTTGGATGTTGCTAAATGAGTGAAATGGCCAGTGCTTTACCTCTACACTAGCACATGGAGGGTGGCAAATACCCTGTGGGGTTGGCTACAGCAGTGGAAACAGAGAAACTGGCAGTGCTGCGGCAAACCCATCTGGGCTACCATGCTACGGCAGGACATTGCTTCCTGTCTAGACAACCTGGTCATCAAAGTGCCTCATGTCGATGCCCACATTCCCAAAAGCTGACCTACTGAAGAACATTAACAAAATCAGTAGGTGGATTACGATGCTAAGATTGCAGTGGCTAAGGTAGATCTGGACTGACAACATAAAGGTGAGATGTTTATGGGTCAGTGGGAACATGACACCTTGGGCCTCCAGGGGAGAGATGCCACATGCAGATGGACTCGTGACTGAGGGGTGGACTTGACCATGGACTCCTTTGGTCAGGTTATTCATGAACGTGAGACGTGCTGCCATCAAACAAGCCAAGAGGGTAAAGCCTCTTTGTTATGGGTGGTGATGGCTGAGATACCAGTATGGGCAGGCCTGTTCAGGCTGACTACAACAATCTCACTAAAACCCTCCAGGGCAAGTGCCATGTTCTCACAATGGTGGAGGCAATGACAGGGTGGATAGAAACATATCCTGTACCCCATGCCGCTGCCTGAATTACTATCTTGGGCCTTGAAAGGCAAGTCCTGTGGCGACACGACACTACAGGAAGGATTGAATCAGATAATGGGTCTCAGTTCCAAAACAGCCTCATGGACACTTGGGCTGAAGAACATGGAATTAAGGGGGTGTACCACATCCTCTACCATGCACCTGCCTCAGGGAAAGTTGAGCAGTGCAATGGGCTGTAAAAGACCACCCTGAGAGCAATGGGGGATGGAACACTCTAGAATTGGGATGCCAACTTGGCAAAGGCCACTTGGTTGGTTAACCCAGCCGTGCCCAGCCTCTCTGATATCTGAGGACAAACTGGAACACAAGGGGGTCTATTTTCTGCCAAATTACCCTTTTACATGACAGAAAATTGGTGTAGTTGGCAGGATTACCATGGATAAGCTGCTGTGAAAATGTGACTGTGCCCCTTCCCTTTCTGGGAAGGAGTGGGACCAAAAAATTTGGAAGCATGAAGAGAAAGTAGTAGAGCACATTGAGCAGTGTGAGGCTGCACTACAGCTCAGAGTGGGAAAAGATGAAGGTGTTATCTGTGCGGTTTTAGGTGCCTGCTTATCTTGCGCACAGCAAGAAGCTAAAGAAGACCCTGCTCCCAGTCAGCTTTCTGCTGTAGAATATGCAACTCTGAAATCCGAAAATGAGGTATTGAAATCATCATTGGCCTTTGAGAGGGAGACCGGAGAAAAATTGGGAACCCAAGTTGCTAAACTTGTGATGGAAAACAATAAACTTGTGAGTGAAAATAATCAGCTTTTGAATGAGAATAACCATCTCGAGAGCCTCCACAAACAATTGTTGGGAAGGGTAAATCGGCTGTTAGATAAGACACCACCTTCTGCTCCAACCCAGCAAATTTGTAGGTTCATGTGTCGCCCAAACTCCAAAATTCAGGCAGAAGATGACTGGTCTGACAGTGATGATGATGGTGTTGAAGGCACCCCCGATTCTGAATCTCGGGTAATTTCTTCACGACTTCTCGTTCAAGGGAAAACTGCTGTCGGCAGTGATGATGAGGTACACACAACTGTGCATATGGTCCCATGGACACCGGCAGAACTGATGAAAATACAGGAGAAATATTCCAGGCGACCAGACAAAACAGAAGTTGAACGTGTGTGGTGAGTTCTTCTTGTGGGAGAGTACCATATTGTGTTGAATGAGGGAAAAGCAGGTACAGTGAAACTGAGTCTGTTAGAAACATCTATCCCATTACCTCCCTCCAAAATCACCAGTGTTCAATATCCGTTATCTGCAGAGGCGCTCACAGGAACCGACAGGGTGGGAGCAGAACTGGACTATTGACAGCTAAATGCCAACATTGCCCCTTTAACCACCGCAATTCCAAATATTGCCAGCATAGTGACACTGACAAAAGGAGCTGCCCATGCGCGGACGGCGGCTTCAGATGTCAAGGATGTGTTTTTCATGATTCCTCTCGTGAGCAGGATCTTTACACAGTTTGCTTTCACCTGGAAAGGAATCCAGTACACATTTAACAGGCTCCCACAAGCGTACAAACATCCCCCACAATTGCTCACAATGCTTTGGCTAAAGTTGTAGACACCAGGCAACCTGTACTTGTGAAAAAGCCTCAGACTGGAGCAGGGACAGGGGTTTCCTTTGCTGAGGTATTTCTGGTTGCAGTTGGAGGGAAGTTTCTTCTCGCCAGCCAATCAGGCTATCCTACAAACAAACGGGTTTGACTCTGTCAAGCGTTGGCTGTCAGCCAATCACAGAGCAGGATGATGTGTAAGAACCTGGCAGCTTACTTCCATAAAATGTTTGCACCCTGTAATAAGATGGAAGTCCTGCCCCCAAATGGTGGCCAAAATCAAATGGTGGTCCCCCCATTTTGTAGGAGGGCGGGACTTCCACCAGAATCTGGTGGGCAGGGCACCTGTCAGGTGGTATCTCCTGTACCAGTGGTGCCTGTGCAGCTGGTGTGTTCCAGGGCAGGGATGTCAGCAGGCACCAGGAAGGCATAATGGGGAGGGGGAAATGCTTCCTTTGAGCTGCTGTCAGATAATGGGCCACTGTGGTGTCGGGGCTTAAGGGTTTAAACCTGACCTAAGAACTTTCCCTTTAAGAGCGTGTCTAACACCGAGGCAGAGCTGACTCCCTCTGTCAGATTTGTGTGGCAAGCTTTTGGCACCAGGGGCCACCGTGGTGGCTTCTGTAAGAAGCTGCTGGAAGGCTCCCCTGTGCGACAGAGCTAATACCAGCTGGCTACAAGATACACCGGCTGCTGGCCAAGGCCAAACCAACCAGTGAAAGTGATAGCACTTCTGTGATAACATAATTAAGAAATGTGGGGGAGGAGGGGGAAAGCAAGGGAAGAGAGAGTGATATGTGAGAGCAATAACTCTGCAGACATCCAGGTCAGTGCAGAAAGAGGGGGAGGAGGTGTTCCAGGCACCAGAGCAGAGATTCCCCTGCAGCCTGTGGTGCAGACCACAGTGAGGCCAGCTGTCCCCTGCAGCCCATGAAGGTCTACCATTGAGCAGTGACCAATGTACAGCCTGTGGAGGACTCCAGGGTGAAGCAGGTGGATGCCCAAAGGAGGCTGTGACCCCATAGGCAGCCTGCGCTGGAGCAGGCTTCTGGCAGGAGCTGTGTCCTCATGCAGAGAGGACCCCATGCAGTTTTGCTGGCAGGACTGGTGACCTGGTAAGAAACCCATGCTGGAACAGTCTGTTCCTGAAGGACTGCACCCCATGGAGAAGACCGACACAGGAGCAGTTTGTGAAGAACTGAAGCCCACGAGGAGCACTCATGTTGGAGAAGCTCCTTCAGAACTGTGGGAGCGATCGGAATTTGGGGAGTCCTCCTCCTGAGGAGAAAGGAGTGGCAGACATGAGTGATGAACTGACCATAATGCTATTCCCCATCCCCTTGTGTGGCTGCAGAGGAGGAGGTAGAGAAAAGTAGAAATGAATTTGGGCTGGGAAAGAAGGGTGGGATAAGGGAAGGTGTTGAAGATTTGTGCTGAGTTCTCATTATTCTACTCTGATTTGATTGGTAATGAGTTAATTTTCCCCAAGTTGAATTTGTTTCGATTGTGATGGTAATTGTTGAATGATCTCTCCCCATCCTTATCTCAAGGCACAAACTTTTTGTAATAGAATCATAGAATCACAGGAACACAGAACGGTTTTGGTTGGAAGGGACATTAAAGATCATCTAGTTCAACCCCCCTGCCATGGGCAGGGACACCTTGCACTAGACCAGGTTGCTCCAAGCCTCATCCAGCCTGGCCTTGGACACTTCCAGGGATGGAGCATCCACAGTTTCTCTGGGCAACCTGTCCCAGTGCTTCATCACCCTCTTCATGAAGAACTTCCAAATAGCAAATTGAAATCTCGCTGTGAAGAGTTGAGGCTCAAGGAGGTTTTTCAGCTCAGTTTGTGTTGACTGTTCTCTGATTTCACCAAGTGAAGAGTTTGCGAACTTTGAGAGGCATCCTACTCAGAGGGAGATAGTGGGCGCAGCCTGCTGCGGTCCAGGACAGCTCAAAGGGTCATCCTTGGAACTGCTATTTGTAGGGTCGTGAGATAATTGACTTGAGGCATAAATAATTGTACATCCTGGCCTTAACTGGGGCAGGTGGTCATTGGAATTCCCAGCTGGTACCGAACTATCAAGGCTGTGATAAGGTTCAGGGCTGGCAAGGGATGAATTATTTCACTCTAATCCCCCACTATAACCTGACAACTGACCCCTAGTACAGCCATTCCCCACCTTGGCAGTGCAGGAGTGTTTTGGTGTGATAAGGGGTGCTTAACCACCAAACTCCCTGCGCATTGGCTGAGGTTTGACGGGAATCTCTAAGGCCGTAAAGCTGTTCAGGAGTTAAGAGAGAAAGAAATGCAGCACCACAATGGTGACCCATTTGCTTGGCTGATGTGACACACTTTTCTTAAAAGGATAGCTTTCCTTCACATTGTCAGGATCCACCTCCAGAGGCTCACATTTTATGTCTTCTTTCCAATTGCTTTGTCAATGACCCTTTCTCTAGTAAGTGACCCCAACTGCTTGGCTTCTCTGCCCCAGAATTCCATGCTACTGGCCCTATTATCCCAGCAGCAGAGCAGCCAGCTCACAGTATGTTCACCTGGACAATGGCCAAAGTCTCTCTGGATGTCCTGGAGCTCCTTCATAGATAAAAATCAAGTGGTTACTTCTGCCTCATCAGCATCACCATACTCCCCTCTCTCTGTCACTATGGATGTATTTAATGCCCCCTCCTCCTGTGTCTCTGTCCCTTGGGACAGCCTTGCTGCCTCCTCCTTCTCCTTTACCAGTCTGACCAGACTAAAGAGTCTTATTTAGCTGGTCTGTGTATTACTGGTTTTGGGAAGAATCAAGTATCTTTATGCACTATTAGCAGCTTTTGTGTGTTTCATGCGTCATCTCGTGGGGATTTACACTAATTACACCTTTCCCCTTTTCTCCTCTGGGACACAGCCTGTAGAGGAGAAACTATTCAGTGGGTTGGATGAGAACGAATTATTCAGTTGGTAGGATTTGTGGAAATTAGTTCAATTTCCCCCTCTTCTCTTGGGTCAATATCACAAGTGTATGAGTATTTGGGAAATTTTTCATGGACTTATGGTGACCTATGGCCAGCGATCATCTTGATCCTGAATGTTCTCCTTATGTTGTTTAGCCCCGGCCCCAGGCACCGGTAGCAGACAGGGCAGTGTTCCCAAACAGTTTTTTCACCTGTGTCCCCAGGGGGAAAAAAGGAGAGGTGTAATTGTGGAAAGCCTCCAAGAGATAACTCACAGTGTACCAGGGGACTGAGAATATTAAGTAGAGATGGAGGTAGAGTGTCCCTTCCAGCATCAGCAGCACACAAAACAGCCTGACCAAACCCCTCAGCCTGGCTCGCACATACAAAATCAACGTGATCAGTAGCACATAAGGCAACAGATAGCGCAGTTTGGTCAGCAGCATGAAAAGCCCTGAACTCAACACCTGGATGAGCCACCACCACATTGTTTTCCTGGGCTTATCACACACTGCAATCTGTGTTTTATCTCAACTCTCTCAAGCCCCACATTGGGCATCAAAAAGAACTGTCATGGTTTAACCCTGTCCGGCAATTAAACACCACCACTCCACCTCCCTTCCACTCCCAGTGAGGAAAGGTACGAGGAAAACAAGGGAGAATTGTAGAAGTTGAGATGAGAACTATTTACATATATACATAAACTTATGAAGTTACTAACAATACTACTGCTAACAAGTAATTAAAAGAACACAAAAATAGAACAAATGATATGTGATCTCACCACCTATGGACGGACACAGCCAGGTTCCAGGCAAGGCAGAAAAATAACCTGAGAAAGAAAAAAAACCCCACCAAAATGGAGGGAGAAAAACATCCCTCAATCAGCCTGGGAGCCAAAAGCAGGGAGAGAAGAAAAAAAACCTTTCAAACCCTGACTCCTAGACCAATCTGCATGACCACAGACCTCCTTCTCTGCTAATCACTGGCCATGAGGTCCAAATAAAGACCATGCTGCACTCCTGGCAGGAACCCCAGAGCTGACACTACCTACAAGGTCGAGCCTGCCTGCAAACATCTCCCTGTTCCCTGACCCACCGATTTACAGTGCTGCTGATATCGGGGTGACACCAAACACTCAACTTGATGTATTATGGATTGAAAAAAATATAATAAACTGGCCCTAGGAGAGCACCTCTTTGCTGCCTGTGACTAAAACAAGACTTCTCAATGAAGCTTTGGGACCTAAAAGGAAAATTTTACACTTTAGAATCAAAGAGTTCCCCACTAAACAATGAGGCATTGGACATTCAAAATCAGACTTTGGAAGTTTAAAATGGCACTCTGGGACCTTAAAATGAGTCTTTGGCTTTAAAACCAAAGCTTGGAACTTTTGAAGTGGAGCTTGGACCCGAAAAAATGATGGTTTTTTCCACAGAAAGGAGGCATTGAATCATAGAATCAAAGCCATGGCTCCTACAAGTGAACATTCTGAGGTAAAAATGAAGCTTTTTGATACAGGAAGTTTGGACACTCAAGGGGAGTCCTGGATCCTAGCAACAACTGGGGTCTTAACATAGAATCATAGAATC
>NW_010227432.1:418-36821 GCF_000690775.1 Eurypyga helias | reverse complement strand
TCTATGATTCTATGATTTTGATTTTCTCCAATAAAAATGTATTTTTCCCCATGAAATTCCTGGAGATTATAGGCTGTGTTATTCCCTTTATCAGTGCACAGGTTCATCACTGATTAATTAAGTTTTAGGTCCAAAATCATTGAGTAGTGGTATATTGCAAGTTTTACAGTATGATCTATTACCAGCAAATGTATCTTTGGTGCTTAATTTGTTGGATATACCATGAACTAGATAATCCTTCCAATTTTCCCCTGTTCTAGAAATTACCAGTTAGATGAGAGTGAGAACAAAATTTCACTGCATAGAATGGATATTGCTGTTAAGCACCTTGTTTCTTGTTTGCATGCTTGGCAGGTGAAGAGTAGGGGAAGAGGATTTAGTTCTCATTTTCTGGTATTCTTCTTCTAGTAGTAAAGTATAATTTGCATAGCTTATCACTGCTGCTTTTTCTGCTGCTTTATTAATGGCCTTTTAAGGAAGCTAGCAATACTCATCTAAGTAGCTTTGTTTGGAAACCCTTGTCATGATTGAGTTTTAGAAGCTGAAAGAAAAGGATGAGTCACAGCAAGCTTTAGGATGTGAATGATCCTGCAGCAAAATTGAATGCAAGAGTACAGGGGATAATAATTTTAATTTTGGGTGGGTTTTTTTGAGACTATAGCCCCTGCCTGTGAGTGTGGGAAGTTAAAGAAATGAAATGGCAGTCTTGTATTTAAGTTATTAGTGAATGCGCATACCCTCCTTGAGTGGTTTTATTTAATTGCCATAAACACCATTGTGGAAAACCACTAAAAAGATGTTGCTTAACTCACTAATTTTAAAATCAGGGAAAGTCAATATGGTTTCCCTTCTAAGAATGTCAAAACTCTGGAGCAACTATCCAAAACACTCAAAAGAAGGTAACAAAAATACCGTTTGGAGACAGTGTCAGGCAATCTGAGTGTAAAGGTTTATGTGACATGCAGGTAACAAGAATATGTAAAAGATGGGAAAAAAATCAATGGACAAACTATAAAGTTACAAATATATCCAACTGAGTTGCAAGTTCAGGCAGAAATGAGCAGACTCGACCTCCCGCAGGTCTACAATTGTGATTCTTGGACACCTACTCTGCCCTGTAATGACTGTAATAGTCTGCAGAAGAGTTTGGGTTTTAAAGTAGCAGTCAGACTAAATGGCTGTACCACATATATATAACTCTTGGTATGGAAATTTTGTCTCTAAACAGCAAGACAAATACTGTATTTCAACTTAGAGTAAGACAGACAGTTTTTGCTGTGATTTTTCAATATGTTAGCTGTAGATTACCACAGCCATTACCAATTTTAAGTAACAATGATTGGAATAAGGATATGAGAGCAATTCAGATGGGCTAAGAAGGAAGTGTCTTCAAAGTAATTTTCTTCGATTAGATTAAAAGCAATATTTTACATTTAGTTTTGAACTATAGCAATCATGGGTAAGGACTACATACTTGTGCTTCAGCTCATGCAACGGCTTGTGCCGCTGTACTTTGCTATTTGCAGATAGAAGAGACAAGAGGGCAGATGGGGAGTTCATGAATGGCATCGCTGCAAAGTCTGGTGTGAGAAGTATTTGAAAAATGTATTCACTGCAAATTAAAAGTATAAAATTGGCCAAGTTCAAGAGATCATTAATGACTAATGTACAGCAGAAGTTAATTATAATCTTTGACTGAATTTATACAAAATAAGTATTTTCTGGAATAGTCATATAGATTAAATAATGTTTGTACAAAGCATGTATGGTATAACTTAACAAGAAATTAATGTCTCTATTAAACTTATTACTTCCACAGTGTTCTTCATGTTCTTAAGCCCATTACAACCCAACTGAAAACTACCTATGAATCTTTTAGGGGGAAAAAAACCCCACCAAAACCACAAACAAAACCAACCAACGATCTAAAAGAAAAACCAGCCAAAAGCCACTTAATGAATATGACATATTTTTCTTGTATTTAATAATTAAAAATGGTACTACATGAAGGAGCAAATAGGAAAAGGGGAAACTAGAAGGACTGAATTTTTATATGCAACCAGAGGCATATATAATGTTGCAAACTCTAACACTCTGGCATAGCATGTATTCCTATTAGCAAATCCATTGGCACCAAATCCCATAATTTCTTTTTTTTCCCCGAAATAGATAATTTTTTGGGGAAAAATCTTCACTAAACCCCATGTAATGATGAAATAATAGTTTTTCAATAAAATGTTGATATGCTTTCTAAATGATCTTTTCTTAGAAAGCAATAAGCACTAGAAAATTTTTTGCTAGTTAAGGATTAAGGTATTTTAGATTTAGAAAACTAAACTAAGTTAATGCTTGTTTTGAATGTGATGGTCTAGCTAAAGCAATATGATATGTTCTTCCTGCTTCACATTTGGAATTTGTAGATACTAAAATAGAACCTGTCTTCAGCATATTAGAGGAATCCTTTTCCTGAAATCTTGCATTGTCAGGTTGACACAGAAGTTATGGCAAGCTGCCTGACTGAAAGAATATGGAGCTATTCTAGAAGTACTCAGTTACCCCTGGTGTGGTTTGAATCAGGCTCTTATGTAGCTTAATGAAAAATATGTAGCACACTTCATAATGAGATTTGCAAATCTTTGTTCCTCATTAAAAAACCAACCAACCAACCAACCAATCAAAGCAAACCAACCAACCAAACAAACAAAAAACACAAAACCAAAAACCAAAACCTAAATCAGTGTCTATCAGGATAAACTCATTCACAGATAATTGTTGACAATTATGCAGTTGGGCCTACAAGAAAGCTGGAGGGAGACTAATTACAAAGGTAGGTACTGATGGGACAAGAAGCAAAGGTTTTAAACTGAAAACAGGTATCATTATATTGGAGATCAGGAAGAAATTCTTAACGGCAAGGGTAATAAAGCACTAGAACAGGTTGCCCAGAGAAGTTGTGGATGCACCATCCTTGGAAGTGTTCAAGGCCAGGCTGGATGAGGCTTTGAGCAACCTGGTCTAGTGGAGGCTGTTCTTGTCCATGGCAGGGGGGTTGGAACTAGTAAGACAATATTTTCTACAGATCAGCTTCCTTTTATTAGAGCCAACCCTACTCTACCAAGTGCTGTTTCTAAGAAAAGGATCAGACAGCCTGCATGCAAAGTCTAGGTGGAGAAAGCCTGGTATTTCTTCCTGTTTTCTCATATGCTTAGTCAAAAAGAGGCAGAATTAAATTAATTTTTTCCCATTTTTTTACTCAGATTTTTCAACCCTCTATAATAAAACATTAAATTGCCACAAAAAATGTAAACTATGATCTACCCTTCTAGGAAAAATTAGATAAGCTTATATTTTATACCACTGGATTCTTCAGTTCTCAGGATGAGAAGTTTTCTTGTTCACATCTTCAGCACTCTGCTTTGTTTTAATAGCTTGGGAAAATTTGTGTGATTTCCTGGAGGAAATTAGTCGGATACAATAGCTGGTTTTCATTACACCTAATTTTTGAGGTGCAGTGTGTAAACTTCCATGGCTGAACTAATCACCTTAAATCCACTTTAAGATTACTGAAGAGAAATAATAATTTCTAGGACTTGAATCATCAGGCCCGCTTTGGATAACCACTTCAGAAAATACTGAATTGTACATAAATTTGCCTATTTTTCTCCACTGACTATAAAGGGATTCGAAGGTGACTTGGTGAGATCTTTAGTAGATGTCTGTCATCATCTCTACAGCATGTAGGCATGAATATTTGGGTAGAATCACTTTGCTGTTAACTAAATTAGATGTCTACAGTTCAGCAGAAAGAATACTTTGCCTATCTAATTATTTAAAGGTCAGAGTACTCTGTATTCTAATTAGACAGTCAGTGGGATCTGACCTAATGATTCCGTTTCAAATGGACATCATGTGGTGACCAGCCTTCTTCTCAAAACACTTCAACATTGATTTTGGACCAAGATGGTCGAAATGACCAAGGGCTTTATCTGGTCAAGTGTTCAAGACCTCTGAGAACAGAGAATCTGCAGACTCTTTGGATAACCTGTTCCACTGTTTGACTATCCTCATGGGGAAAAGTTTTTTTCTTCTCTCCAGATGGAATCTCTCATGATTCAGTTTATGATGTTATCACTCACTCTTCCAGCATGCACAGCTACGAAGGCCGTGGCCCTGTCTTCTTGATGACCTCCACATAAGTATTGGCATGCTGCTGTTAGGTCTCCTGAAAGCCATCTCTTCTCCAGACTGAACAAGCCCCATTTCCTCAGCCCCTGCCGTGGGAGTGTGCTCCAGCTCTCCAACCATCCAATGATGTTAATACAGCCCAACATGCTAGGATACACTGCTGACTCATGTTTGCTCTGCTGTGCACCTTTGCAGCAGAGCTGCTCCCCTGTCAGTCTATTCCCAGCCTTTTTCATTACAAGTGTTTCTTTCTTTTCAGGTGCAGGACTTCACCTGAATCCTTGCTGAATTTTCATGAACCCATTCGTCGAGCCTGTCTAGTTCTCTCTGAATGGCAGCTCTGCCCTCAAGCATATTGATTGTTTAATCCTCAAGCTACTATACATTTGTATTTATTCTATTATCATATACATTTATATATTTTAATTCATCTCTCATAAGAAAGGAAGAAAGTTAGGAAGGAAGAAAACAAGACAGTCTAGACCTCAAAACTGAGAAAAGTAGTATTTCAAGCTATTAAGTTTTTGATCCATTTTTTTCTTTGTAGTGGTATCACCATAGTCTTTCAGTGCTTAGCAACACAGTGAGTCTGACCTAAAGACACAGGGTGCTGTTTATCTTTCTGTTCCTGACTGCTATCTTTTCAATAACATTTCATAAAAAACACTGCTAGCATCTAGCAAAGATATCTAGCATCAGCTTCAGAAAAAAAACCCAATCCCCTTGGAGTTAAAAATCTCATTGAAATGTCAAAATCCAGGTTTAAATTCCAAGACTTAGGGTAGATTGACACCCTAGACTGTAACATGGGGTTTCTGTATTTGTGTTTGCTTAGACAACAAAATAATTAAACTGTAGGTGAACAAAGTTCCAAATAGTCTGGATGTTGTAGACCATGCAGATTTCCATGCTCATTGCAGATGATTATCGATGTCAAAATTTACTCTGATGCCTCTATTGTGTAGCTATATTATCAACTGGACAAACTAGGGATTCAGAAAGATGCCTGCTAATCCTAGTGTGAAAGCTACTATCTGTTCTGAAATCCATCCTTTTCTTTTCAAAATGTCTTTCAACACATGCAGAACAAAAACATATTTCACAGCTATTTTTTTTAATTAAGCAGATTTTCTTCTTTGTAGCAAGATCTACCTATAAATATTGCTACATAGCTTCTAGTAGCTTAGCTCTTCAAATCCTTCTATTTCACAGATTGTCTGGCAAAGTGGTATGATGTATATAACAGAGAACTAAAAATAATTGATATAATTTAACCAATGTTATTTTAGCTGATTTTGCAAATCAGCACAAATTAATTTACCGTGATTATTTCCAGTAAAATGAATGAAATAGATTAATATCTTTTTCCCTAACACTTAATTTCCCTGAAGAGACCAGCTGGGACTGAGAAAATAATCTAAAATATAAAAAGAAATGTTCCAAGATTACTATATTATTTATTTCTTCTCCAACGGGCTAATGAACTGTTTCTGATGTAAACTTAAGACGGTGGAGCTTCGTTTGAAAGCCTCAAAATCTTTCGCTTTCCTTTGGATGTAGGGAATGAGGGACTTCTTCAGAGATTTGGTTCATGGATTTCTTGCAATGTAAGACAGACAGTCTTTTTTCACCATCTGAACTCTGGTGAAAATGCACAGACTTCCTGCCAAAGCTTAATAAAGATTTCCTGTCCAATGGTTGTATTTGTAAGCTACTGGACTTGAGGGAGAAAGAGAAGAAAGGGAAACTTGCATGAGAGTTGAAATTCTTTACTAATCACAAGTCCTAATCGCTAATCCAGACTGAGGAACTCTGCATAGAAATATAGCAGCATCCACTTTTTATCCAACTTTAGATAACCCAGGGGGGCGTAGCATTTTTGTAATTCCCTCAAGCTAATTTAAGGTGAAACACCACCATACAATCAGTTTAAGCATTTTGTTTGTGGTAGAAGCAACCTGAATTTGGAAAGCACAATGGTATGCGGTGTGGCCTCTTACCGAAACATTTATAGAAAAAGAGGAAGGAGACAAAGGAGTGAAAAGTAAGATAAATAAATATAGAAGTATCACCACTCTTGGATCTCGCGATGAAGATGACAGGCAGAGCATTCCTTCGGTGGTGGGCGTGCACCTGGCTCCTTGGCTTTATGTCTTTTATAGTCCAGTTCCCACCTCTCAATTGCACCAGTCACACCTCTTGAAGACATACGATTCTTGTTCCCAAATATTCTTGGTCTTCTGCCTAGGTGCCATTGGGGTGGGTGGTCATGAGGGGTGTTTTGAGTGGTCATAATCCCCTTCCTGAAATGAACTCTGTATGACCTCTGGCCATATACGGTGATCCGAATACAGAACTGTACCTCCTCCAATGTGCCCTCCATGTTCTGTGCTAACCAACTTTTCATCTGTGGTTTCTGACTACAATGTTTGAGAGATCAACACACATTAACTCTTTTAGTCTCTCAGCTACTTATGCTGGCAAACCCATGGGTTTGAGATAAGGAGACAAGAAAGGTTTAATAAATATCCTCAGACAGGCGTTCTGAGATTACGATTGTGATTTGAATTTACAAGATGGTCAATATCTTCAAGACTACAGTGGAAAGCTGAATGACCTAAACCAGAAACCCAACTTTTAAATTATTGGAGGTGCCTGAGCGAATCATAGTCACAGCAGTTTTCTACCCATATAAACATCTGCTGAGGCAGGGACAGCACGTGTTGTGACTAACTTAAACATACGTCTTCACTTGTAAATGTTCTCATTGACCATCTAGCTGCTGCCAAAACAAATGTGAAGTGGCTGAGCTCTGCCCTCAGAAGGCTTAGCCCATGCATTGTGAAAATCAGTGAAGTTACTCCAAACTTCAAAAGGTAACAGAGAGATGGGTCAGTTGAGTAGTACTCCGTTTCCCGAGAAAGACCCTACTTCTCCAATAACTCAGAAAAGATGCTTCAAGTTTTCAAAGCAGTGTAGGCAAAACTGAATTTTTCCGCCTCAAGGATGAAGAGCTGCCATAGTTTAAAGAAAGGGATTGAAGCTATGTCATGCTCCTTTTTAACGGAAATTAGATGTAATTTTTAGAGGAAAGTTTTTCTTTAATTGCAGCTCCTTGGACTCTGTCTCTTTTTTTTTCCCGAGTTACAACCGGATGAACAGCATTGCAGCAATGACCCTGACTTTATACCATGCTCATCATGATACACTCTGTCAGCTTGAGTGCTACAATTAATGCGACATGACCTTATGCCATACTGAATGTCACAGCAACATTTTGTTTTTTCCCCTTCATTCCAGGAATAACTGTCAGAAATAATTTTTTTGTGTGTCAACTACTCAAACCCTTATATCCACAATGGCATGCGTTATAAAACACCTTATCTTCAAACAGTCTGAGAGTTAACCCCTGGACTATTTTCTCTAACCTTTAGATACTCACAGTGTTTTTCCAAATGACTGTATTTTATTTACCTTACTATGTTGTACAGTTCAGTCCCAGTAAGAAGCTGTCTGGATTATCTAACCAATCAGTACCATACACTAGGCTTCTATGTTTTGGTTTCATTTTTTTCTGGCCTGTACAGAAGATTTGGAATATTCTTTCTTGGCAGATCGTGATTTCAAGATTCTTATTCTCTAGATGAAGCTGATGTTTTAAAGCTAATTTCTTTGTCAGTGTCCGTATGACTCTCTCTGCTTAGTATGTGGGAAATGGTTGTTGACAACCCTGAGAGGTCCTGAGTGGGTAAGCAGATCAGTACATGGACTCAAGAGCCATCCCACAGGTTTCCAAGAAGAATTTGAATGAAATACGGATCAAAGCTGTTGAGAAAAAAAGCCCGTCATTTTAATTCAAAACTCATTGGAAGAGGGCAAGGTTGTTTTGCTCAGATATTAGTATAAATTATTATAGTCAATGAACCTTTGGTGGTTTGCATCCCCTGAACATCTGTTTTGGCTGAGCTTGGGCAAAATGCTCACATTAATATCAGCCAGCTGATAATTACCTTATTTCTCCTCTACAAATATTTTCTTTTCTGACAACTGATGATACTTCAAGTACTTGCTGCAAATACCTGGTGTTCATCACTCCACTAAAATAATGGCCCCCACTGTAGTATTATTCCTATCTTTGGACCCAGTGCAACTCCCATTAGAGCTATTTATTCAAGTAGAGGAGAACTGAAGTAGTATTGTCAAGGTGACCTTTAGCGCTGGAGTACAGTGAGCTGATGTCTGTGACCCTTAAATTCATTTATTGCTAAGATGCTCCCATTGAGTTTGCTTTAATGTTGCTATAAAGTAGGTCCCAGCTTATTCAGGAATTGGTCCTTCTAGTGTATAAGGAATTTATCCCTTGACTCTATAACAGAACTAGTCTAGAAAACTTAAGATCATATATTTTGTTCATTTTGAATGAGAAAAGGAAATAATTCAGTTTTCCTTAATTAAAATGATAAAAATATTTGTTAACAAGTTCATCTTTGATACAAAGAAAGGTAAAGGGATTTCACAATGTGCCCAAATTTGGAAACCTTGACTTATTTGTCTTAGTTAAGACAAGAATCCTCCCAGGTTGCGTGGACAGTCACAGGAGAAGGATGGACTCCCTGTTAAGCAGGACTCCTTGTACAAGATTACCTTCTGTGTTTTCAATGAGCCTATGGATGAACCTCTCATTCTTCCTCTCTTGACTCTGCTAATGAGCCCCCAGAAAAAAATGAAAGTAAAATTATAGGTAATGCTGAAGGGAGCCTGATCCTTCCCCAGTACACTCTCAAGCTCCTACCAGTATTGTTTTGGGTAGCTGCTGAAGTTTTAGTCTGGACCATTAATAGACTCTCAAATAGTTCTATACATTGGTTTGGCTTTTTTATTTTTTGCTAGTTTTTTAGTGATGGTCTATCCTTTAAGAAATATATACAGGGTTCAGGATGCAGCTGCAGACAGTGGAAGTTTTCTGTTTCACTCTCAATTTGCTAACATTTTCTTAACATTTTATTTCCTTCTTGACTTCTGTTAAGCAGGCATATCCTTAGAAATATCTACAATAACTCAAAAAATCTGTCCTCTAAGCTCATTTAGAACCTATCATTTTATATACAGTTTTTCTCATGCTTATTACTTTGCATTTGTCAACACTGAATCTTTTATGTATTTTATTACCCATTCATTTCTGTGAGTCTGTAATCAGCATTAGCAATGACTTTCTTGGATAACTGTGTATCGTCAGCAAACTGTCACCTCACTGTTCATGTCCTTAACTGAATTATTTTTATTGATGCAATGAACCCTGTCCTAACTCCAGTAACCTTCTTCCTTTGTGATTATTGGTATTTTTTTTAGGATTGAACGTATTTTCTTATGTTAATCAGTTACTAATCCGTAAGAGAAACTTGTTTTTTACCAATGATAATTTATTATTCTAAGAGCCTTCTGACAATATTATCAAAAGCTTGTCAGAGCCTTGTGTATAGAAGTCTGAATGGATCACCCATATTCATGTGATATTTCACTTTGCAGAAATTTAATAGCTCTGTGAAGCACACCTTTCCTCTGTAAACATGGTGTTTAATTATCAATATTGAGCACTCTGTGTCATATTTATTGATGTACCTCTTCATACTTGTTCAACTTTTTATCCCTACATCATCCCCCAAACTTTTTCTTAAAGGTCATTTTCTTATTCTATTACCAAATCCAGCTACCAGCAAGTAATAGTTACCTATCATCGTTAGTGCTTTAAATGGATAAATATGAAGTATTTAATCATAATTAAATTAATTTAGAACTCTTGAGTGATTCCATGTGGTCCTTGAAATTTATTTATTTTCTTTCTATTAATTGATTCTGAATCCAGCTCTACTACTGAGATTTCATTTGCAGGCAATTATTCATTTCTGCCCCCATATAAACAAACCCCAGCATGTTAAATTCCCTTAGCTATTTGTAGTGTACACCGTTCTAAAAATATCTATATATTTAATTTTATCAAAATGTCTAGGTAATGCTTTTTCTATTCTTGATCCCATTTGTGCTAAGATTCAGTATCAGGCTTCATATTTTGGAGAAACCTTTGGTAATTAAATTCTATGTCATTGGCAGGTAGCATCTCAAAATATCTGTGCTTCTAACTTACTGTGATTTGGCACTTAACTTTCCCAGTTACATTTTATTTTGTTATTTTAAAGACTATCAGACCCTAATTTAGGCATTTAGCTTCAGTGCCCAACACTGGGCTGCATAACTGTGATCTGTAAAGTGATTAGTAGACCAGAGTATTAGGAGTAGATCTAAGTGCTTGGATCATCCCAGAAGAATTAACTTTCTGTTTGTTCAAGATACTCAATAATATTATCCAGTGCATAAACACTTATGCATTAGTGTTATATATTCTAAAAGCTGGATTCAGCTACAGCCATATATAATATTAATTTAATAAAATTTACAGTTTCTGTGTATTTTTTGCACAATAAAAATGTATAAAAATACAGTTGTTGCTGAACTCAAAACTCATTTAGTAAAAGCAGGAAGGAAACACTTTGAAATCTTTCAGTGATGTTTCATAAACTGATTTTGAGACCTCAGTAATCATAGCCTTGATCTTTGGAATGTAATATTGACAGTGTGAAGTCATATTTTTCAGACTATGGAAATTAATAGAATAGAATAGAATAGAATAGAATAGAATAGAATAGAATATTTTAGTTGGAAGGTACCTACAATGATCATCTCATCCAACTGCCTGATCAATTCAGGGCTGACCAAAAGTTAAAGCATGTTGTTAAGGGCATTGTGCTAATGCCTCTTAAATACTGACAGGCTTGGGGCATTAACAACTTCTCTAGGCCTGTCCCAGTGTTTGAACGCCCTCTTGGTAAAGAAATGCTTCCTAATGTCCAGTCAAAACCTACCCTAATGCAACTTTGAACCATTCCCACATATCCTGTTGCTGGATACTAGGGAGAAAATCAGCACCTCCTACTCAACTTTGTTTATATCTTTGCTTAATAAGGTGAGGAAAAGTTATTTGATGAAAAATAGTTAAGACGAAGACAAGGCCATACTAACTGAGCAATCATCAGTCAAAAATGAAAAGCTTGTACGCCAACCTTAAAGCCATAATATGTGTGAATTATAACGCATCTATAAGCAAATATATGTACCTTCAATTGTACAGAGCAGAGCAAAATGGATACCAAAAGGATCATTGCAGTGCTGAGTTTCTTTTTATTTAGGTTAAGAAATTTCAACACTACCCAGCTGCAGAATGGTTATTTCCTTTTATTATTAAACTCCAAAACCAAGGAGTTCTATTATCCTCTTTCCCAACAACAACTCTTTCTTTAAAAGGCCTTAAATAATCCTATTTTAAATTTATTCAAGAATTTAAAAAATGAGAACATAATTTTGATTATGGATGGCTAACATGTTTCAGCAAAGAAGGATGAGGCTGCTATCATTGTGCTGTAATCAACATTTCTGATGTTTACTCAGGCACTATAATTGTGATTTATTGTCTTGTTATTTCTGTCACGTCATCTCTTAAAAATGAAAATAAAATAAGCGTTTGGTGCCAGAAGTTGGCAGTGAATGACCATAAACAGAGAATTACAATGCTCCTCAAAAATATAATTTGAACACAAAATCAAACCTGTTACTGTACAGAATACAAACATGGCATTTTTTCAGATACCTATAACCTACAGATTTAGGAGTGGCAGCTGTTAAACAAACAAGTAGCAAATCTGTGAAATGTCATTTATGACTAATCAGAAGGCATTCACAGAACAATGAATTTAAATTATTAGCAACCAGCTACAGCTGAACATTAAGTAAATAATAAAAAGAAAAGCAAAGGGATAAAAAAGAGAGAGAGACAGAAAGGGAGAGTGGGAATGAAAATAAGAGAAAGAATAAGAGAGATTAAGAGATACAACAATGTGCTGCTTTGCAGGAGCAGTATATAACTATACTGAAGGAGAGACATGGGGACATTGTCTCCATTCATTTTAATTTCTTTAGGAAAAATCCATAGCTCATTGCCAATGTTATTTTCCCCATTTGCAGCTGCCCTTTTGGGGTTTTCTTTATGTTGGCTTGTTCCTCTTAGTTATGACTTGTAATCCTCCATTCAGGGACTGCCACAGACTGATGTTGGTCAGCTAAACAGCAACCTGTTTCTTCTTGTCTGAAATGAGAGGGCAAATTCCTCAGGATGCTTCATCATGCTTCATACTTTGTGTCAGCACAGAATGGCCCTCTGCCATTTGTGAATGCGAGTGTAATGGGTGCAATAAATGACAATAACAGTTTCAGGTAGTTAGGAAGAGAAAATTAGGGGAGGAATCATCCATCCTCTTTTTAAAGACTTCTCTCCATATCTTGATGGTTAAGGGAGGAGAAATAGATGAATTCATAATTGCTGGAGCAGGCTCCTGACCCAGCTGACAGTAGAGGCTTTGTGGATCAAGAGCATGATGACTCAGGCTTACAGGATCTGCTGTTCATCAGAGTGCTGTCTACCTGAAACATGTATTTAGTTTGAACTTTCCTGCAGTAGCTCATGCTTTTATTCTCTGTCAAGACAAACCTGTTACTTTCCTTTTTTTTCTCTAAATTAATAAATAGCTTCCAAAATGATTCTAAAAATAAAACTGTCGAAAAGATTTCTCATGTGAATAACACTGAATTTCAGCTTTCAGAGAAATAATAATAATAAAAAAATAATACCGGAAGATTCCTGTTATCTTTGTATATTCTGTCATGCACACTTTTCTGTTTTCATCCACCTCTAACAAAAAGTTAAGAGAAACATTCAGAAAAAGGCACACAATTCAGTCAGGTAGATCACAAAGAACTTAGGAAAATGGTCCTTTACCAGTGGTCCTTTACTGTGCCACTTTTGTAGTGTCATGGTTTAGCCCCTGTCAACAATCAAGCCCTACACATCTACTCGTTCTCCTCACCCTCCCACAGTGGGATAGGGGAGAGAATCAAAGAAAAAAGATAAGAGAACTTGTGGGTTGAGATAAGTACAGTTTAATAATTAAAAATAAATTAAATAAAAGGAAATAAAATAATGATGCTAATAATACTAATACTGTGCAATGAAAAAACTAATAAGATAACAACAAAAATAATAATAATTTAAAAAAAGTATGACTACTCCTAGTGATAATAGTATGAAATGAAAAGAAAAACAGCAAGGGGAAAGAAAAAAATTATACAACTAACCACCACCCACTGACGGATGCCCAGTTTTATACTTTTTATGGAATTAAATATGCCTTTGGTCAGTTTGGATCAACTGTCCTGGCTGTGTCCCCTCCAAGCTTCTTCTGGAGAAGAAGCTGGGAACACAGGTGCAGTATGAGAAACTGAAAATGTTCTTGACTACTGTGAAGAAAACTAACCGTTTTCTGTTAGTTAGGAACAGATATTGACATTTCATCCCCCCTGTGATTCATTAGCAGAAGCAAAAAAAAAAAAAGCAAGGCCAAATATCATATATTGAGTAAAATCTTACTCTATGGCTACTTTAATTAAAGTCAGTATGCCTACTGGTGGTTGTGGTTTAGCTTTCCATCAGTGAGGGTGAATATATCATCCTAAAAAAGAAGTCTGTAGTTTGTTGATTGTGAGAGATGAATTCTTCAAAACTCCTACTTGGGGTCTTTTTTCTTTTGCAAAACAGGGTGCGTAGAGCCTCATATAGTTCTTTTGGGCAGAAAATTACCACAGAGCACATTACCACATGGGGTTTTATCCTCCTGTATCATGAATGAACTCAGTTTTACTTTCTCTGCTTTGTATTTGCAAGCTTTTTTGTGACAACTGAACTTTTGGTTAATACAATGGGGACTGAGCCAGGAACCTCAAGAGCTAAGAACATTAAATGCAACAGCTTGAGCTAAAAAACCAACCCTCTGTAGCTGAGAGCCGTAACACTCGTATCCGCTGTGAATAACTCACTAGAACGTTGCAGTTGATCTGACTGCTAAGCTTTGATTTACTTTGCATAATTTCAAACTAAACTTCTTGTTCACGTATTTACACTCAAATACCTTATTCATTTTTGCTGGGAGTTTAGCTCTGTAAATGGCAGAAAAGCTTTTTTAGAGAAAAATGGTAGACATACCGAAATGATTTTCCAGTAAGGCTGAGTCCCAGGATATGGTGCAAAATTTAACTTCAGATATGTAAGATAAAATCATAGAATCATGTAGATTGGAAAGGACATTTAAGATTATCAAATCCAACCCTTAACCTAACATTGCCAAGTCCATCACTAAACCCCGTCCATAAGCACCACATCTACATATCTTTTAAATACCTCCAGGGATGGTGACTACCACTTCACTGGGCAGCCCATTCCAATGCCTGACAACCCTTTCAGTGAAGAATTTTTTCCTAATATCCAAGCTAAACCTTCCCAGGCACGACTTGAGGCCATTTCCTCTTGTCCTGTCACTTGTCACTTGGGAGAACAGACCAACGCCCACCTTTCTGCAACCTCCTTTCAGGTAATTGTAGAGAACAATAAGGTCTTCCCTGAGCCTCCTCTTCTCTAGGCTAAAAAACCCCAGTTCCCTCAGCTTCTCCTCTGAGGACTTGTGCTCCAGACCCTTCCCCAGCTCCATTGTCCTTCTCTGGACACACTCCAGGACCTTTTCCTTATTTCTAGCCAAAATATCCAACTGAAAATAATCAACTAAGTTACCTTTACAGCCAATGGCAACAAGCAAGGAAAACTGTTCATCTCACTATTTTTTTACTACTCTGGGCTGAAGCCTCAAATACCCCACAAAATCTAAAATAGCCATTTGCAACTATGATTAAGTACCTGAATGATTCCCCTGACTATAGGCAAGGAAGAGTGGTAAGGGAATTATTTATACTTTAAATCCTAATTTCATTGACATCACTAGCAAAACTGATTTAATTTTAGTTTTGTAGGTGCAGACCATTACCCCCCATGAGGCAGACTAACAAAAAATACACCTGAGTAAACAGTCCAGCTAGAAAGCAGAGTATTTGCAAATAATTTGCATCTCCTTTGCTGGAAAATGACAAGAATCAAAGATAAGATTATTTTTCAGTACAAAACAGGACTCCAAGTAAATTTACCAGCTGGGCTTGAGCATTTTGTGTGTTAAATAACTAAAAAACCCAAAACACACAAAAAAGTCAAAATAGTTTGCTTAGAATACGAGTGAGTAGTGAATTATCCATTTCTTAAGTTTGAGGTTTCGCTGCTAGGAATATCTTTGTTTCTAATCAATAGAATAAAACCACATAGTTTTAAAAAGAAATGTGCATGATTGCATTATACAGTCCCATGATCTATGCTTGCTCAGTTTAGTTATGGAAAGCTGTTTGCTTTGTCTATTAAGAAATCGTATAGTGTCTCATTCAAATGAAATGAACAGTAGTCTGACAAATAGTGGAGGGACTGAAATCTCAGAGCTGTCCTCTAACTTGAAGGTTAAGTCTCTTTAAGAAGAGATCATGTCTACATGCATTTTTTGTGTTGTGGGGTTGTTTGTTTTTTTTTTTTTTAAAAACATTCCTCATAATATGGTTTTACTACCTGATGCAAAAATACTTGTAAGCAAAAGAAAAATGCATGCACATAATATACATATTATATCAAAGCCAAAACATATCGTGCTTGTAAAAGATTTATGAAAATTTTTTAGCTGCTTACAATGGTGCAGATTTTCTGCCAATTTTAAAAACATGACCATAAGCTGTACTGAGGCTTAAGACTGACTTAAGTGGCGGCTTAGCTGAGTTACAACAGTGGAGCAAGATGTAGTCATTTACACACTTCTAGTGGCAGATGAAAACCAGAAATAGATGAAGTTCCTTTGAAAAAGTGTTCTGTAAATACTAATCATGTATAATTATAAACACCAGTTCTCTAAAATCTCAATAGATCTATCTCTCTTCTCCTAACAAAAATAAAATACAGAGAGCAGTTTACATCCAAGTTCAACTAGTTTCAGGGGGGAAAGCAATTGCTAGAATAGTCTTCTCTGTAGATTAATATGCCATTTCATTGAAAAAACAGAACTGGTGTATTCCAAAATTACAAAGGCTTAAAGCATCCACCAGATTCATGCAGAAAAATTGCAGGTTTGCAGAAGAGCCTTAGAGCTTTCAAGCATTTCATTTAAACAGGCAGTGTGTGTGTTGCTTTGCCTGTCACTAGAAGCTGTTGTTTTTATGATTATACTTTCCATATTCAAACACTTTTCAAATATTGGTTATTTATCTTTTCCCTTCCACTGAATTTTTATGTTTTTGTTATGTAAGTTATGCAGATTAGGACTCCTTCTGAACGTGCAGTAATGATACTAAATCTTCATAAATGCATAGTAGAAGAAGCAGGACATCAATAAAAAGTACCTGAAGTGGAAAGAGTTTTGACAATAAACAAATTTTTAAAAATTAAAACTAAACAAATATTTTCCAGTCAGACACTAACATGAATCATTGATCAGACATATAACTCTCCATGTAATTGTTTCTCTCTTAAATCCTGCAGACATAATTCAAGCCTGCAAGGAAAAACACTAAGATGTCATTCCCCACTGGGATACCTGGGCTATTTCAATCTCGTGGATTGTTTAAACCAAGTCATGTCTAATGAATTATTTTCTCGTGAGGAGCAGAAACCCTCTTGGCAACTGAGACAAAGACTCTGGCTTATGAAAGCCATGGATGTCAGGAGCTTTTCACCCTCAGAGCCACTGTGTGGTGGACAGTGTGAGCTACTTTCTTCAGGTCTAGATATTTGTGGCTTTCACCTGTCAGTCTGTCTTCTCCCAACAGGCTGAGGGGGATGATGAGGGAAAAAGTTCAAATAATGATGCTGTGCTTATTGTTATTTTACTAATCCCACATGGATTTGCAGAAGATCTAGATTTTCCAGTTCCTCCACAGTCCTGCAACTGATAATTAACATTTTCATAGGCTGAATACTAAAATTTGGCACCAAATACAATTTCTGCCTACTTATTACTTCATGACTTAGAAACCTCTGGAAACTCCTCCCTTTCTGAGCTGTTTAGCCCTCCAAACACTTTGGCAGCAAATCAAAGCTGACACCTGCCTGGAAAAGCAAGAACCATGTAACTCCCACAATGGGCAGTTCTCTAAGCACAGATGGATGAACAAAGTATAAAGTGAGTCAGTGCTGAACATTACAAACTTTCATAGCCTGTGATATTCTTTAATTTCATGGAAGAAGCAGCTGGATTTAGTGACTGGAGACAGGAATGTCACATTTTACTGATGTTCAGCCTATGTGTAAAGCAGCTCACATGCCTTCCTAATGGCTTTTTAGCCACTATATATGACAGTATTACTCCTAATAAAGCATAAAAGTAAGTTGTCAGCTTTTGCATATTGTAGGCTGAGCTCTTTCAGTTCTCTAGCGATTAGTACTGCCATTAGTATTATTTTAAAACTTACTATGTAATTGTGGATACTGCTGATCACAACGAATCTTTAGAAAATGTAGCCCCACATCTATTTACTCCTCTAATGACTGAATTTCATATAATTTTTCTCCTGTCAATTTTCTCCTTAAAAACTAGGTCTTTATTTATTTAATTAATAATTTTTTATGTGTGCTTAACACATCTTGACTCAATTGCCACTCAGTTTAGGAATAATAACACATTAGATGCTATAAATGGACACAAAGAATATATTTCCCTAAGAATATAGAAGAGGAAAAAGAATAACAAAGAGCAGGCTTTAGAAACACTTGTAAGCCACTTGTCTATCCGTACCAGCTGTTTGACACTAGCACTCTCCTTGAAATAATTTTTAGAGTGAAATCACACAGAGATGCTGTTTCTGAAATGTTAATGTTTTCATGTCTAAGGCAAGACTAGATTATACTCCCCTGAAGTTTTTTAGCAGGCAATTAGGTCCTTGCCAGCACCAACATCATTTTGGACCCCTGCTGATGATAGAGTCAAAGAACTGCCTTCTGTCTTGCTTTCAGGGAATAAATGCTCCTTGTGACTCACACTGCCTTACTCCTCTTGAATGCAGCTGTCTTTTTCTCATCAGAGTTCAAGTAAATTTACAAGGGTGCTTTAGTGCGAGAAAACTGAAAAGGCTGCTTATTCTCCAAGCTCACTATGTTGGGTTTTTTCTGAGAAACACTCATTGTTCAGTAAAGATATTCCCTGCCAAACTCACAAACTGAATCTGGGGGAGAGACAGAGAGGATGTTTTGAAGGTTAAATTAAATAACAAGTTTTGTCAGTGTGGTCCATAAAGATCATAATGTGTTATTTATTTAGGGGTTTTGCTGGGACTGCGATTGTACAATGTGGAACATCCTCTGTGGAATATTTGCAAGACTTGTCCCATGTGTTTGCAGCCTAACAACTCCAGAAGGCTGCCATGGAGACCTGTGGCTTTCTGGCGGTCCATCAGTGTAATGAAAAAGTGGTTATATATTGTCATCTGGGCATGATGGGTAATAGCCAATTCTCACCACCCAGGCTCAACCAAGCAAGCAGGGAGTCTTATTCTCTCTTTATTTGAGGTCACGTATCTAGCACTGACAAAGAAAGTTGAGTTTAGTTACAGCTGTATGTCTATTCCCCATGGTGGGATTGTTGTAGATATCCTGCATGGGTGTCTGGAGAGGTGACCATACGGATCCTCAGGGAAGGAACAAAGACAAGATGACAGGAAAAGTAGAAAAGAACAAAACACCAGCTCTGTGTACAACCTTACTAGTACTTGGGTTTTTTTGGTAAGCTCACACAAGCAGCACTGGGCAGGGTTGTGCTTTTCATTCTTTGACAACATCCTGAATGCCCCATCATGCCAGTCAGTATCATTTGTCACTGTTAGAGGAGCAGCAAAGTAGGAGCTTTGTTCCATCTTTCTTAGCAAACCGGCCTAATGATAGCTCAAAAACATATGCTACGTTTTTCTCATAGCCAGCCTGTTCCCTCAGAGCACCAATGGACAGCCCACCTTTGTCATACAGGCACTGGGTAAGTACTTGGAAAGAATAAAACAAAAGCTCGTTGGCTTGTGTGAACCTGTTGAAGCCTAAGCTAGATTAGAAGAAGCAGCCAACCTTTTCGGTGCACCCCTGGGAGGAAGGGAAATGTAGGAGGAAGTGGCAGCAGGCATTAAGATACTGTATGTAGTGTTTTACAAATTAAAAATTGCTATTTCAGATTGTTTTGCAGTAGACTTTGTTGAGTATTACATAGGTGATTGCAGAAAATGTTCCAAATCTATGCGGCAAGTTTGCTACACTCTTACTTATGAGCTGCAACTATTTTAATTTCTTTGTAGCACTGAATTATTGCAGCCATTTTGGACTGAGGACTAATAGCTTCTTTAAACCTTTAATAATTGAAAACCTGCAATTCATTTATTGCTTTCCTCTTGAAAATGGAACTTCAAAATATTTTAAACTGCTGTGGAAGAAAAAAAAATCTTTATCTGGAACTAATTTGAAATTTCATCTGTATTTGCCAAGTTCTTGAGTACAATATTTTATAACGTGATCTGACAGTTGGACTCTGGGGATAAAGAAACAATTTGCTTAGAGCAACTGTGTAAGTTGTCTCTCCAAACCACTTTATGTGTCCTTTTCCTACTGGCTCTAAATTTGTGTCAGATAATGTGAAAGGCCTGCCAGTATCCTTTATAATCTGTAGGAGAAAAATAAAATCAGGGAATAATCTTAATATTTATCTTAAGAATTTAAGAATTGCTTAAGAAGTTGCTTTAAGCAAGCAAATTTACTTCTAAAGCAGGGAAGATGTTAAGATGCATTAAAAATATCATTGTGTACACAAGGAGCTTTACAATGTCTTTATACAAAACCATGATGAGAATTGGTAAGGAATATTTGGAGCCTTGCCTCAGATATCTAGCAGTCTCACGAAAATCAAAAAGTGAAGGGACTCAGAAGACAGCAACAAAAATGAGTCCTAGAAAAACTCATAATAAAACCACAATATGTTTCCCTTTCTTAGCATGATGAAAAAATTAAGGATAGAAAATATTTAGTAGCAAATTGAAAGCAGATTGGGAACTTCTTGGTGTATCATAGAATAAGGATTGATTTTGCATGAGAAATAGAGATAGGATATCAAAGCACAGAAAATGCTGAGACAAGAACTTAACTGAAAACAAAAAGGCAATGGACATTTGTAAGTTCTCCAGACTGTTCAGAATTATAATAAATTATAGAGAATGTTATGGAAAGGATATTGTGCCTTTTTTTAAAATTAGAGACAAAGAAGATAAATATCTACATATTCTCTTACAGCCTATGGTGTTGGTCACTGTAAACAGATGGGTTAGTGAGTTAGAAAAACACATGGATTGACCTAGGAAGACAAAAGTGCTTTCAAAATTAAATGTAAATAGTATAAAATTTGGCTATTAAGGTCTGAAATTGAAAACTACATTTAGAGACTCAACATTTCATTGATCAAAGGGAGAAGCCCAGCTTAGGTTGCACAGTAGGACAAAACACAAAAACTAACAACCTAGGTAACACTGTCTAGCACTTTTTTATTGATTTGCTTTGCACACCTACAGAGGGAAACTGAAAAGATAAATTCTTGAGACTTCTATTTTCCTGCCTTGAATACTATCTACCCTTCATTTACATGGGTACACTAAATTTTAGATTAAGCTGTTGGTGTCACCAAATCATGGATATTCTCTACGGTCAGTCTAAGACTCCAACTCTCAGTAATCTAAAGTGGTTGATACAATCGTGCTCAAATTTTCCGCTGACATTAATGATAAAAAGGACATGAGTGACTTCACTGTTTTGTTTCTGCAGCAGAGGATGCACTTTATCTTCCTTCTTATTATATCCTAATGACCTCACTGCTGCCTGATTCCCATCTGCTGTCAGTGTCTGAGAGAGCCCATAAGAGCTAAGAACAGGCGAGGCCTCCTGAGTAGAAAATATATTCAAAATTCCTTTGTGTGGCCACTAGATGACTCTGATCTATTGAAATTTAGCAGGAAAACAGCAGACCCTGCGAATGCAAAAATGGGTGCCAAGGTTTTTGGTTTGGGTTGTTTTTTCATTTGTTGTTGATATCAGTACATCAGTATGCTAAGACGGCATGGGACAATCTATCCAGATGTCAATAGAAAGTTCCAGCTTACGTATTTTTATGGCCAAACCCCTTTTTTTTTGTTTGGTTGTTTTTTTTCTCTTCAGGAGTCTCCCAAGACTTAAAGATAAGGAATCATACACACACACAAAGGAAGAAAATAAGCAACCTTGACAAACCTAACAGGCAAAGGTGAGACTGCAGTGTGATGTCATCACATGAAAAACAGGCGATGGTAAGAAAGGGTGTCTGATGGTCATTCCATTGATGTTCTTTGGTACCAAAAGCTCTATATAATTCAAATTCATTCCTTCAGCAATTTTGGTCTCTTCATGAGAACTGGTATTCCACAAAAGCTGGAAGTTGGTGTAGCGTAAGTTGGCATTACAGTTACTATGCTTCCCAATTCTCTCCCTCCTGCCTCCCTCTTCCCCCAGTAGAGAAACAATATGGTTTCTATTAACAGGGACATGAATGTAGGTGTATGGAAGCAAAAAATTAAGCTCTAATTTGGTGTTCCACAACTAAGCTATGTCTTAGAGAAGGTCATTCTGAATTATGAATTGTAAGGTTGACTGCAGAGCTGACATCTGCAGCATTTTAGAGCTTGAGAAGCCTAATAAACTGACCAGATAGATTATGCAGCCCTCTGAAGAGAACCAGTGGGTGAAGACTTACAATAAATCCCAAGATTGTCAGCTAGGACCTAAAATTCAATACTGGGAAATCAAGAGGTCAGGAAGAGAACCTGCAGAAACATAGCTAGAATTTTTTATTACATACATTCACTTCTCATACTAGAGAATTTTGCAACATTTGCACTACAATGTCTTCCTCATTTAAAGTAGTTTCTTTCATATTCTGTACCACGACAGCTACAGACAGACTATAGTCATGGACAAATTGAGTCTAGAGAGAGCTTCAGAACCAAGTCTGACCCTCATTCAAAACCCTTTGAAATGGATGGAAAGGTGCCTATTGACTTCAGTGGACTTTGGCTTGAACTCTTCAAGCTTCTACAGGCAGTTGGGTTCTGATCATGGCTCACGATGATGTTTATGTATTTTGTTCAGGTGCTGTTTATTTGTATGTATTGAACAGCACTTGGAATTGGTCCAGGAATGCAGGCCTTTTGCCTTCCAGGATGATGTTTTAACAGTGAATGTAAGAATTTTTTTTTTCAATGCCTCTGAATTTTCTGTAATTTCCTGAATAGTGACACATATTTTGCATTAAGGATATCTTCCATCACTCATTAGGCCAAGGGTGACTGGACAGGTGAGGTAAGATGGAATGGTCATTGATATAAGAGGGGAAATGAGTTACTGTCCATATCACAATTACTTCTGCAACCATTCAGGCCCTGATCAAGTTGTAGGAGAAAACAGTTTTCATGGCATTTCACTGGAGTCCAAAGCTGCCGGACTGTGGGAAAAGACGGGATTGCAAGAATTATAAGGAACTGTCAGACCAAGAGCAAAGTACCTGGGAAACAACAGCTTTTCTGGTTTACAAAAGCTGAAGAAATGTGACTAAGTGTTTCTGTGATTTCAGTAAGTGAGACTAAGCCTTTGAAAGTTTTTGTCCTTTATGTCCACTTCTGAGAGTGGAATGTGCTGATCTAAGAACATGACAAGGGGGACAAATGGTCTACCACCTGCTGCCTGAGTTGAGCACTCACCCGCAGGTCACCAGCCTTGTCAAAGAGATTTGCGTTGATGGAATATGAAATGGCATTACCATCAAAACGTATAAGATTATCTTTCCTTTGAAGAAAAGCAACAGCTACTAACTTTGAAGTTTGAAGACAGGAAGGCAATTAGTTCAAAAGTACTAGACACAATCGAGGAAATTAATTCAATGTTACTACTAATAAAAACTGGCAGTTTCAAACCCTGAAAGATGGGCTGCTTGTTATACTTGTCAATGACAAGTCCCCAGCTAGTAAACTGATTTTAGACCATAAGAATGGAATCACTTGAATAACCATGTCCAAAACTCAAAAAAACCCGTCTTTCTGCTATATATAAGTAGATTTCACAGAACTTATATTCCGTTTGCCACCATACCCTCATGAGCCACAGACCATGATTCAGTAATCAATAATCCACATGTTGCAGGATTGTGGGAATTGCATGAATTCTGTTAAATAAATCTTTGCAGGTGGTGTTAGAAGGTGGACTACACTATATGATACAAAGGAGCAAATTCCCTCCTCTACTTGCAAAAGATTAAAGAATTTGGTTAATGGAGAAGTCCTTGAACATATGAACAAAATATAGCAATTAAGCACTTGAGAAATTACAGTGCTATTATGAGTATTGAACTTGGTGTTCTGCCTGCCTTTAGTTCTGTCTTAACTTCAGCTTTCTTCAGCCTCCATTAGCTTAACATCAGGGCTTCAACTTCAGAATTTATTTTGAGATTTCTCAGAGCTCTGTTACAATCTCTTGCATCACTTTAAACTTTTTTTTTTTTGGTCATTGTTTTGAATAAACTGAGCTGTTAAAATATGCTAACTCAATCACAAATGGTCACACTGGCTTCTTAAACTTCATTCTGACATGCAGTCTGTTGTCTTCCTGCTGTGCTGACCATCACTCCCACTAACTGAATGAGTTTTGATGAAGACAAGTGAACATACCTCTGGCTGACAAAACATCCTGTCATCCAAAGAAATACAGAGCATAATAAGTGTTAAAGCCTTTGCTAGTACCCAGCTGATATCCTAGAGGATCTATTACTGTATAAGTATTCATAAGTTAATAATGCTTATTTTTCTTACCAACACAGGGTATCCTTTTAAATGCAATCTAGATCAGTTATCCTTGTCTTTTCTGTCTGTGTGCAGGTATGCTACCTAAGACTATGGTTAAGGCATCAACAATCACCTGTGAATTTTCATCAAACACAGAATGTATCTGTGTTTTTTTAAAGAGAATCTGCTATAATTATCTCTGCTAGATTTAGTCAGGACAGGTGAGCAAATGGCTGTGTGGTACTTTGTTGCTAGCTGGGATTAAACTACAACACTATCATGAAACGTGAATTTGTAACTATGTGCTGGTAATTTAATTTTGTTCAGACAAATTGGAAGATTGTATTAACAATATTTAAAATTGAGTAGTATGGAAATCAGAAACTCTCTTTTACACTATTTCCCCTCAAAC
Source organism: Eurypyga helias (assembly GCF_000690775.1). Classification (NCBI taxonomy): domain Eukaryota; kingdom Metazoa; phylum Chordata; class Aves; order Eurypygiformes; family Eurypygidae; genus Eurypyga; species Eurypyga helias. Next base: position 12,325 of record NW_010227432.1, on the reverse strand, counting down.
ATTTTAAAATCAGTTGCAGATCTCCTAAAATGAGCCATTAAACTAACATTTTCTAAATGATCAGTGGTGAGTTCTCACAATCTATTCCTCTGGCAGGCCACCAGAATTTAAATTTGGCAGGCTGTAGTGTAGTGTAAGGTTTACTTGTTCAATCAAGCATTCAATTAACTAACATGTCAGTATGTTGGTCCTTTGTGAGACAAATAAAAGGCAGCTAGAGTGCATTGAGCCATCTGAATGGATAGTTGTGTAATTAATATTTGTTTTTAATTTATTTTAAGATGTCCAGATGCTCTGGCAATCAGTTCCTGAGAAATCCTTAAAATAATTGACTAAGTTCCGTAAACTTACTAGAGGGCAGCAGGTTTTCCTCTGTGTGTGATTAAAATTGGGCAAACAATTCAGGAGACCTTTTAAAAAAACAAAACCAAAAACCTTATTTTTTGATAAACAAATTCTTTACATTTATGACATAGTTTCTGTGTAACTGTCTATTTGTTAGATTATTTTGTTAAATTATTAGGGTTCATCAATTATCTGCAGTCTAAGACTGTAATTGTTTTGGGTTCACACAGCATACTCCAACCCAGTAAACCAAGTTTTATTAGTCTTAGATTTGACAAAGAAGTGGAGCTTTGAGAGAGAAGAAATCATGTGATTTCAGGACATTTTTTCTCAGTTAATCTCACTTTTGTAGCTACTCCAGCAGTAGCTTAATCCTAGTTCTGTAAGCACTAAACGCAGAGAGAGAAAGGCATTTGAAGTGTGTGATTTTATTATGTGTGCTGAAATAGGATGAGCTTTTGACAGGATGGTTCTCTTCCTACTGCTGAGACAAGTGACTTAGACTATATGTACATCTTACAGGTAAAAAATTAGAGGGAGGAGATCAGAGCCTTTCAGTCTGGTTTTGTCCCACTTAACTAAAGTACCTTAATTGAGAGCCTTGCTACTCCAGCCAACTCCTACAGACAATGGAGATACAGGCATCTTCAGAGAACGATGTAGCTTGGACACCCCAATCCTATTAAGTACTGAAAAAGCCTAAATCTATATTGCTAATTGAAATCAGATTAATCAGATGTTTATGTAAGAAAAGGTTGCATTTTGCCAAGGTCTCAGAGTAAATGTGGTGCTGCTTAGCTAACCAAAAGAGATAAGAAGGTGGGCTGACTATCGTTATTGCACATTTTATACTTACATTCCCTGATGGCACTGACATTGCAAAGACATTTCTAAACATCATTTCATTGGCAACTGTTTTTATGGCTCATATGATACTACAGACCCTAGTGGGAGGACCATTATGTGCTCCACAGTGCCATCTCCAATACACTATTTTGTATGTCTGGTAAGTCCTAGAATTGATTTTTTTTAATCTCCATCCCCTCTTGCATTTGCATCATTCAGTTATGCATTCTCCTCACTCACACACTGGATGAAAAGCCATTTGCAGAAGGATCATTCCCACTATTATCACCCCGGTTTATTTTTCCACTGACCAAAGTTGCATTGATTTTTCTACTGCCTTCTTCCTGGCTAACAGTTAATGATCACACTCGATGTACAGATAATAGAGATGCCAGTATCCTTGTAGCGGTTAGCTGTGATCACACAGAGCCACCGTCACACACAAATACAAACAAAATAATAACAGCGATCCCACAGGCATTCATGAACAGACACATTTATTTGCATGATAATGGAAACCTCACCAGCAAGAGGCAGATTAGCTCATAAATCAGTTTTAAGGAATACCTTTTCAACTTCTACATCTTGCATTCAAGATATAGTAGGTTCATTTTTAAGATAAACTGCTTAGCAGTTACCTTTTTTACATGTAATACAGTAGTTCTAACCTGTGTGTTTAAAAATCCCAATACATTTAATGTTTAGTAGGATACGATATTGAATTCTATGTTTTGTAAGATTTATGTTACAGCTGTGAAAGCCTTTTAAAATATGTGAGTAATAATTTCCAAGATCCACTTAAGCTGTCTTCAGTGTTCAGTTTCCGACTAGAGTCTGCCTCGGGGCTTCATTTTCAGGTGGCAGAAGTTTGACATTGTTTGAGAAAAAATAACCAGTTTGGAAGGTCTTCACAGAAGTAATGAGAAGATGAGACACCAGAAAATGAAGAGTTGTATTTGTAAAACACTGACCATTATGACAGAATTAATACAAAACTGTTTCATGTATTAGAGCTGTTCAGTCTGAAACTAGTTCATATAAGATTTCAAACAGTTAAAGAATGTTACTAGATTTTTCCTCCCAATAGGACAACTCTATTAAAATCAAAATGGTGCCTTTTCCTTAGCATTGTTCAGTAAAGCACGCCTGAATTTTGAAAAAAGGTCTATGGATCTTGCAGACCAAACTGCTCCCTAAATATCAATACAAATCTTATTCCTCTTTCAAGGAAATAAGAAGTATGTGACAGTCCATAGCTGAACATGAAAGAAATTCCTCCCCTGACATTCTATGCTCCTGCTTTATTTCCATTCATGTTATCTTGGACATTATTCTTAGGAAAGTCATTAAAAGCTCAAAGGTATGTATGAGATTAAGGATTTCAGGAGAAGGAAATTGAAGATAGGTTTGCAGTACTGATATCACTTGCAGTATGCAAACATCTGACATTTCTATTGCTCTTGGGGTATATTATCAGCAGACAGTGAACTCAACTTTGGGTTCCTATGGATTAAGAAAAGTTGCTAGCATGCTCTGAAATGGAAAAGCAAAAGATTATCCTCTTTATGCAACATATGTTTGCAAGCTTCCAGCATGCCAAAATTTAAAGGGTATCATTTCTATAATTGGTGCTCCTAACACAGTGAAAGTTTTATCTGCATGTTTTTGAGTTTATCTGTATACAAATCATAAATATAAAAGAACAGCCCAAGATTTCCGCTGAGCATGACTTATTTTTAGAAACTTTTTCTTCTGATGATCTTTTTCATACAACTTGAGAGATAAAAAAGTAGGAAACTTTTACAGTCCTTAGCTAGAGCTAAGGGGACCCAGTCACTATTACTGACAGGGTGAATCTGCATATTAACTGACCCTTTGTGTAGGGGTCTAGCACTTGACACTCTTTTATATTGCCATAATTAAAATAAGTAGATGGGTCAGTTAAAGTGAACTTTTCAATATTAATGACATTTGATTACACCTAACAGAAGAATCAATGATATAAAATCAGCACAGGCTGGAAATACTAATCCAGAAAGCCTGTCAGCTAGGCAGACATACCATGTAACGAGATTTGAATTTAAAGCTGACATAGGGATGACATCATATTAGCAAATAAACAGAGTTGTATCATATAGTTCAATGATAAGCAATGATAAACAGGTGCTTACATTCAGCTTATGTACCTCTGTTCAATTAAGTTGTAGCTGAATGTGCAATCCAGGTTTCTTAAAAGTAACCGTTGCTTATGCTCAGTCAGATGTCTTAATTACCACTGTTAGGGTGGTCCATGATTTGTTATACTGGATCTACTTTCAGTACCAATATATTTATTTCATATTTCAAGAAATTTTTTTATTAAAGGACTTTAGCAGGATAGGTGAGAAAATTCTTTTTCTTCCACAACCTCTGGAAATCACATTCTCCGGGCAAGGATTCTGTTCTGACAGTCTCTGTAACAGCAATTTTTAGTGATGGGACTGTTCATGGAAAAGGGCGTCATATCACCCACAGGTGGTTTGATGAGGAGGAAGATTTTTGGGTAGGTAAAAACAACTATAGTCTTTTATCAGGTAAGATAAAAACTTCATGGAATAACTGGACTCCCCTAGTTCTTGAAATTTCATCTGTCAAGGACTCAGACGTATAACTCAGCAAACCAGTCCACACGAAGCATTCACAGGTCATGACAGAACAGATTTTCAGCCTGTGTCCATTAGGTAAGGTTTCTAAAAGCAGTCATTGTTAGCCTAACTGTGGCCCAAGTAACTGGTGAAAGACCACCAATGAGTTCAGTTGAGACATACTGAAATCAACAGTAAGTACTTTTCAAAGACTCACCATTTAGCTTTTGAAATAAATGTATCTATTCAAAGAAAGGTAAGATGAGAAAAGTCAAGAAATATCAATGCCAGCCACCTCTTTACTTAGGAACAACTATACAACAATAGTTGAGCATATCTGAACAACCGAACACAGCTAATTTCAATGTTATGCTTCCAAAATATTACAGTGAGAGGAAAAACATTCCAATTATGAACAAAAACCAAACCCAACCCTTTGTGGCACTATTCATTAAAGTATGCCAAAGAGAAAGATAGATGAATACTTCACTGGAGCATTCTTTTATTTATAAATATACAAGTCAGTAGCAGCATAGTTCATTCTAAAAGGGTACTTCATTATTGCAAAGTGTAGTGCTCCTTGATATTTTTCCTCCAGTAAGTAGCAATATGTCAAACCCCACACATTTAACTCACTTCTCTTGATGTCAGAAGACCATGGCATACCCTAAAGAATAAATATTTGAATAGTGTTAAAATCCTGTCAGTGAAGTCTTGGATATCCATCTGTTGCACAGATATAATACATTCTGAAATGACTGCCATTTATTACCAACACTAACAAAACAGTTGAGACTTCTTGTGTGTGTTTATACATAATATATACACACACACAGTATGCATATGTATATTCTATACATCTATTAGTTATATATCAGTATGCATATAAATTTCTCCTTAAATATTTACAAACAATGAGTATATTTTTCAGACTCCGTTTTTATATTGCTTTCAGCTGACTGAAAGGGCATATGGAAACAATAGGAACATATGGGGAAAAAAAAGATCTGTTTTAAGACCAGATTGTGGTATGTTTACTCATGTTGAATAACATATGAGGAGTATTCCTTCTGTGGCATAAAGCACTCTGCTGTGAAGGAGTGTCACAATGCAGCACTTTGTATTTACTCACGCTGTTAGACATTTGCCATTTATTTACCTGCAGCAGTGATAGTGTCATGTCAGAACAAAATCTGTGGTTTGATTGTTTCATTCATTTGCAAATTCTACCCCATTTCATGGTAGCTCCTTTATTTACACAAACTGGGAACCAGGTCTTACCTTTACTATATAGGAATTACCAAGAAAGATTACGGAGTTCTCCCATTTATAAGCATTATGCTGCTTTGTTTATGAGCTTAAAATTACTGCTTTTCAAAATAGATTGCCAATGCCACTCTGTATCCAAATATTGTTTAAACTATGAAACTGTGAAGAATAATTTGCTACTTAAGGCTGATGAGATGCTGCATATTCTCTCCCCCATCCTGCCGGGGGAGGGCGAGAGGTGAGCGGGCAGCTATGTGGAACTTGGTTGCTTACTGGGGCTAAACCATGACATTTACTCACCCTATTTTGCCTAGGCAGTAGCATGGATCTCCAAAGTATGACTGGTTTTATGTATGTTTAAGTGTGCACAGTTATAACCCTCATGCACCTTGTAGAAGAGAAAGAAAGAGCAGAATTTCAAGCTTAGCTCTGAACATCCTCCGTGAACAGCATGAAGTTTAACTGCAAATTCTCCCACCCTTTTCTGTTGTACCCACACTGGTTCTGAATTCCACCTGAATTCCTGTCAAAATAGGTAGAGATATTGGCTGTACAGCACTTCAGAGGCTCAAGCCCGTAAACTAAACTCCAATTTTCTATCTGTACCCAAAGCATGTACCCACACAGCCACACAAAAGAAAATCAAAGGGATGTTTGAAAAGCATTAACACATTTTACCTAGGAAAACGCCATTTTGCATAGATGATTAGTATATGTACAAGCAAGAAATGCAATTAAGGCCCTTCTGGTAGACATCACATACACGAGCCTTCCACTGAATTCTGCAGCAGGTTGATGCTGAGGTCTTGATCCTGGCTAATACTACTCCCTAATTTTAGCCCAAAGTAAATGCCACATGAAGAGGATATCTTTTATTGTAAAGATCCCAATCCTGCAAACACTTGAAGATTCAAGCACTTTTACACACACTGATCATCAGCAGAATCAGAAAAGCCCCAAAATAAAAATATATTAAAAAAAAAAAAACAAAATAAAAGAGAGAAAAAGTGTCACCATGTAAAAGCATAATCTCAATGTGAATGGCCGCTGCTAATGGAAGATATATGATTCCTCTAGGCACACCCTCCTGAATATATTTGTGCTGGTTGCAAAATATTTAAAATTAAGAAATGAAAGTGAATATTACTAGCTGCTCAATTATAAATCCCGTAAAACAAATTCTAGTTTATTTCTCAAGTGTAAACATGGTTAAAGTAACTTCTAAATTCAACGGCATAGTGGTATTTCAGTATACAAAAAAATAGAACTTCACAGGGGATTTGTATCATTTAGGTAAGATAATACAATTTTGCAAAAGAGATAATGGAGAGTGCCATGACCACTTTTAAAAAAATTCAGCGCAGCAGTTATATCAGTGTGGATTATACCTACAAAATCTGAAGTAAATTCACTGATATGCCAAGTAAATAAGATTCTTAGTTGGTTGCTTTTTCCCAGCCTAACATATACACTACCCTTTTTTTGATTTACAAGCAGTTCAGTGAAGTACGTGATCCCAGTATTCATTAATTTTCTTTACAATAAAACTGTAAAAAAATCTGACAGATTAAACGAATATTGTGTCAGAGGATCCACGAACATAGGGCAGTTTTATATGTCAAATTTGAACTCAAATTACAGAGGAGTTAAATATTTCATAATAATAAAGTAAGCAAAAAAAATTCCAGACTTGCCATGGAAACACTTGACACTCATGAACTAACAGCAGCACTTGATCACACTCTAGTCATATATTATTATCCTTTAGACCTAATTCTGTGGTGAAACTGCCCTCAGCATGGTATCCCAATCATACCTCCTTATATATTTCTGGCTTAACTCTTTGGGACTGGGACTTCTATCCTTCTCCTGGGTTGTAAAGCAGAAAACACAGTGTTTGCACAGCAAAAGCAGCGACTCATACAACTTTTAGTCACAGCCAAGTATAATTATGGACAGTTAGGCACCCTAGCAGAAATCTTTCACAGAAAACAACTGAATCTTCACACTAGCAGTAGCTGTCTCAGCCCACTACTTCTGTAGCTGCAGACAGAGGGCTGGGAACCAGGTGAGATGAGGTACCTGATCCCACAAGATGCTGCATGTCTCAAGTGAGATCCAGCATTCTCTCAATTCCAGCCAATGTTGGTTGGAGTTACAGATGTTCAACACATCGCATAAATAGGTCTCTAAACTCGGACCGACTTTTTCACATCACTGACCTGAATATGAAAGACACCAAAATGAAACGAGGCAGGATAATTAAGACTGTGCACGCTCTAGCACAGACTGAAGGCCATTTCTTGTCACACCCTGAACGCTTTATCTTGTTAAACCCTGCTTTTAATCTGAAATCCAGATATGGATAAATAGCATATTGTTCTAAATAATATGCTACAAATTTTGGTTTTGTTTTAGGTTTTGGTTGGGCTTTTGTTTTGTTGGGGTTTTTTTATTTTATTTTATACTACCATAATGACTCGAGACAGGAAAAAACTCCTACCAAATGAAAACAAAGTGACCAGCAAACACAAGATCGAGGTGGAGACAAAATCTGACAGTGACAAAAGCTATTTTGCTACTCATCCTTACAATCTTCTATGTATATGCACAGCCAATAACCAGTAAACAATTTGGCTATGACAGCAAAACATTTCACAAAGGCTCTCCATGTTTCAAGAGGACATGAACCGAATTTTTAATAAAATGTTAGCCTCGAAAAAATTCAAAAGATCACATGTTGAAAAGACAATCCTGTCTGAGCAAAGAGATTCTATAACACTGCTACCTAGCTAACAAAGTTTGAAACGTGACACAAAAGAAAGATGCGCAAAGCATCCTAACATTGCAGTCATATTACAAGTCAGTGCTTCAAGAGCAATGAATGAGAGATAAATATTTACCTTCGGTAGCTCGACTGAAGGATGCAAACAGATTTCACAGATATAATTTGTCAATATCTTTACTGCTAGAAATGGAAATGTTAACTCAGGCAGGTCACTGATCCTGAAAGATGAGTATAATCAATTACATTTTTTACCTGTCAGTCACTCGCATCATTGCCTTTCTTGCACCTGACTGCTTCGCTGCCTTCCATTTCTTGTTTCAAGGCACTGAACAACTTTTTATATCCACTTTTCACTTGGTCTTTTTCACTGTTTCCCTACTGCCAAGATTAATACTGCTTGCTTCAGAACTACTCTGTTTTCTTCCCTTATTTCCACAGTATTGCCTGTTTCCACTGCCTCCTGCCTCAGAAAGGTGGCCATTCTGGTCTCTGAAATGCCATCTTAAATCTCACTTCTTCTCATGGTCCACAAATTTTAACCACCTCCTGAACAATAAAATCTGATCCAAAGCTCACTGAATTCAGTGAAAACCTTTCCATTAACTTCAGTGGACAATGAATCAAGACCAGATTGCTGTCAGCAACTCCGGACTGAAATCTAGCAAAAGAAAAAAACCCGAAAGGATCCATATGGGTGTCTTTGCTGCTAAGAGGAGACTGCTACTTGAACATAGTCATGGCAGTACCATATCCTAGGTTAATACTGCCTGTGAATATTCCCAATGCCTTTTCTCCAGTCCTTATGCAAAGGACTAAGGCATTAATTTTTGCTGTTACCTTTTTCTGTACAAATTTGGAGTAGTGCCAAAGACTTCTGACAGAGCTTGAATAAATAAGTGTAGACTGGTTTTTATCATTTCCTTTATATACTACAAAATACCATTCTACATCTAGCTAGGTAAAACAAATAAAAATGTCATGTTTACGAAACAGGTTAGTAAATCATTACCAAAAGCCCAGAGTTAAAATGGCTCTTTAGATAGAGTGACGGAGTATTTGGAAAGCACAGTGAAAACTTTAAAGCCAGTATGTTTTAAATTCTCACTAGTGAGGACATGCAGTGCTGTTCTTGCAAGGATCCTCTCTCGAATCCTATATTATTCACCTAAGAGCAATTTCAAACAAACAAACAAACAAAAACACTCCAGAAATGAAAAATAATGTGACTATTCCATTCTTCCTGTCTTCATAAGCATTCTGTAATTCATAATCCCTCTTCATATAATTCTCTCTGCCTCTTTGAACCTCAGTTATCTAATACATAGAAGGAGAAATTAAAATAAATTACTATTACCCACCTTTCCTTCTCCTACCACTTAAGTTATAATTTTTTTAAGTGCCTTGGGTGTAAAGCCAGTGCCTTTTTGCAGTCCCACAGTGCTCCCACTAAGTGATATAAGGAAATCAGTTCTAACTGAAATTTTGGGAGATCTAATGCAGTATAATAATTAAGATACACAGACACTACATAGAGGACTCTGTTCATCTTATGGAAAAAGTTATCATTATCAGGCAGCAACTATTGCCAATATCAAGCTAAAATATTACACGTTTATTAAAAGGAATGTTGTGATTTCAGGCTATTTCAGCAGTAGTTTGACAGTAATGACAATTTGTGTTTTTCACATCTTTACCTTATATTGTACTAACCAAGGTAATTTGGGGAAGGGGGTGTAAAATAACACTGTCTATTACACTTTGCCAAGTGTATCAGCAAACACAAAGCCAGTTAGATGACCTTCACTGAAACGGAGAAGTTTTGGTGGGTTTTTTAAAAATATTTTTTTTCTAAAAGATACTTATGCTGACACATTTATTATAATGAAGTACACTCCACCCTCACACCTTCAGCTGTGGGAGGCAAACGTTTTGTAGAAATGAAATTACTGTTGCAACAAGGTTGCTTATGACATTGTTTAATACAAAAAGGAGCCAGGACACAGTACATTGATCGGGGGTGGAGCGTATTGTATATACAGAAGAGGGGCATTACTTCTATTCTGCCATCTGACAGTCATGTGGGAAGAAGGGACAAAACCAAATGTTTCCAGTACTAAAACATGCAGAGACAAATTGCTTATTACAAGTTGTATGCAGCTCAGAATAATAATTAAAAAAATAGACAGCTCTAGAAATGCCCCAGTTACTTAATTTGTTTAGGTTTTTTAATACATATTTAATACTCTGATCTTTCACTTCAAAACTTAGAATTAAGCAATGAGTGAATAGGATCCAAAATACAGACAAGGCATTGCTCACATCACATTAAAAGGCATCTTTTAAATGCAGCTGTGGATTTCTAAACTTAGACTGAAGAGGATTCTTAGTGGCTTGGAATCTGAAATGCAAGATGAACTTAGCCACTTTACATCTATTTTCTTTAAGTGGAATTGTAAGTATGCAATAAATTGCTGTTTCAAAGAGGCAACATGCAGAATTCAAACCTATTTGTTTCTTGCAGGATTCTGTTGACCTGTGCATGAGGAGGTATCGAAGCAGTAGTGCAGTGACAATCATTACAGCGATACAAATCCACAGCTCAAGCATGAGATCCTAGAGGCTGGATCTTTTGGAGAACGGTATACTTGGTGTTGCTCCTCAAATACATCACTTCCTTTAACCAATGAATTTAGCTTCAGGAAAACAGCTGCTCACCAACTTTTTTCCAAAACAAAAAAAAAAGGCAGGGAGGCTGGGAGGAATGAAGAAGTGGAAAGAGCTTTTGCATTATGATGACATTTAGCAGAGAGCAGCAAAGAGAAAGCAAAGAAAGAAGACAAATAATTTAACTGTGATAGATTTCACCCAGAAAGGTGAAAGCATTTACCCCTGTTAATATCCTGCCAGAGTTCACTGGGACAAAATTTGGGTTGCAGCTACAGGCTGAAGCAACAGTGTTGAGAAACAAAACCCAACATTTACCCCCCTCCTCAGTCCTCCCTTCCCCTCCCAGCTAGCGAAGTATGACTGATGCTTTTGGTTGGCTGCAAGGCAAATATCAGCTAGAAACTCATTTAGCTAGATCCACATCCATGGCCCCAGATGTTGAAAACTTATCATGGATTAAAGCCATGAAATAAAAATAATAATAAAAAAAATTTCAATTTGAAATTTTATTAGCATGTTGCTGGAATGGTCAACATCGATCGACAGGAGAGACTTTGTCCACACACTGAGAACAGCCTTCCTGCACCTCCCCCCCGCATCTCTTCTTCCTCTCTCTCGCTTCTTCAGCATTAATGCTATTAAAAGCCAAACAAAATACTGGCTATGGGTGTAAAGAATGCTGGTTTTCTGGAATGTTGCCATGGATCCTGCTTCCAGTCGAGTCCCACGGAAGGAGGGTGCAGCCTCCTGTCCCTCTGGCAGGCTGTTCTCCCCGGGCAGGGCAGAAGGAAGAGAGCCACGTACCCCCGCTACTCCCTATTCCTTCCCGTCCACTATCGCCAGGTCTTTGATCACCCTCAGTTTGCCACTGGCGTCGATCCTGCGCTTCTCGCGTATTAGATCCTCCAGGCTGTGGAACCTCACCGTATGCACCTTGTTCTCTGCCAAGTGGATCTTGAGATAGTACTGCTGCTGGTGCTGGGTGCCGGCAGCCGCCTGCAGCTCCCCCCCGGCTTTGAACTCCCTTTTCCCGAAGCGGCACCAGGCGGCGAAGCTCTCGGAGTTAGTCCAGCAGATCTCGTCGCTTTTTAAGCCCAGGTGCCCGCAGGCGTTTTGCACCACCAGCTCGGCCAGCAGCGGGCGAAAGCGGTACCAGCTATTCACCACCCGGCCCACGTTGCCCGCCGCCGCCTCGTACAAGCTGTCCTGGCGGATCTGCCCCTGGTGCAGGTGGATGATCTGCCCGCCGCCCACGTACACCGCCCAGTGCGGCGGCGGGTGCTCCGACGGCCCCAGGTAGAGCAGCTCCAGCAGGTCCCCCGGCTTGCAGAGGGCAGGCAGGGCTGACACCGAGTAGACGCTGAGGTC
>NW_010227432.1:0-404 GCF_000690775.1 Eurypyga helias | reverse complement strand
TTGGAGGAGATGCAGTCCTGCCCGCGGAAAGCGGAGAACTGGGTCTCGTTCAGCGCCAGCTGGTGGTGGAGGTGGTGGGTGGGCGTCTCCTGGCCAGGGCTGCCGGAGCCCTTCACGCCGTACTTGTCTGGCTGACCTCGCTCGTCCAGGTCCTCCTCCTCATCCGAGAAGAAGTAAGCCACCCCGACGCGCAGCTCGTCTTTCTCGATCCCCGAGGGGTCCCCGGTCGGCAGCTCGCTGTAATTCAGGTGGGTGATGCGATCCAGTTGATTTCCCATCAATGACAGGGCGAGGCGAAGGCAGGAATCGCCGGATCTGAAGGCAGGGTGGGGTGGGCAGGGACAGAGAGAACAAGAGGAGCGAAGGAGCGTGCGAACGGAGGGAAGAAAGGAAAAAAAAAAATC
>NW_010227431.1:7507-12507 GCF_000690775.1 Eurypyga helias | reverse complement strand
TGTGGACATCAGATCACCTCTGTAAGTGACACTCAACTTTCCTCTGTTCAGTCAGAATGAGAAATTCGGTTATGGTCGGGTCAGGATATCTGTTAGCTCAGGAATGGTTACTTTGCATTATCTATCTGAGAGCTGTCTCTGAAGTTTCTTTGCTCATATTAGTGTTGTTTTGTCCTGTACATGTGTATTTAATCACAGAAATTACTTGTTTTCTGGACCTGTTCCACCTTCACTTCCAGCAATGAAAGCAGTACTTTCCATTAATATTGCAAGTTTACCTTACCAGCTATCACGTATGGCATTTTGAGATTAGCTATTTAGATTGTAACTGGTTGCTCATACACATCCTATGTAAAGCTGGAGGAAGCATGTATGTGCAGGAGCACGTGTGAGTACATGTCTGCGCTGTACAGGGCGTTCACACACACACACACACACTCCTGGTAGGTATCAGGTCTTGAGACGGGGGAAGGCCTTCAGGTGTTGGGTGGCCAATTTCCTAGTTTGAGAGAGACAATTTGTGCAACTCCTCTCTTCCTGCACTTGAACTAACTTTCTGCAGTCTGTCTTTGAATGTTTTTTATGCAGTTATATTTATCTGAAATCTAGCTAGCAGAATGCTCCTTTAATGTATTGGGGTTTTATTTCTGTTTTTAAAAGGTGGTATCACAAACGAGACTGATCGTCATGGATTTGTTGTGAGTCGAGCCTGTGAGATACCTGGAATTTTTCCTGTTAAAGGCTTACTTGATAAGAGTATAAAGTGGAGTTTCTCCTAAAAAAAAGTATTCTTATTTGTAATGTTTATGTCTGATTTTGTTTCATTGTACTGGGTTTTTTGAAATTTAACCAAACTACACTGTGAATGAATTTTTATCCATGTTTATTCTGTCCATGACAGTAAGACAGTGTCATGGTTCAGGTTCCATACTTTGTGCTTCACAAACTCAGCTGCACAAAGAATGGTGATGTATTTGACCATCATGTGCTTCCTCCCCTCCTGCTTGCATGTCTTTCCACAGATAAAACATTTCTCACTCCTGTTTAAGGAGCTATGATTAAACGAGGAAGAATAAATGTTCTTCATGCTCACAATTCTTGGGTCCTGGAGCTGCTTTTAGGTCCTGGGTCCTGGCCAAGGACACCTGGCAGCAGACAGGCTGTCCCAGCTTCAGAGTGCACTGAACACAGCTGAAGGGGTGTCACAGCATCCTGTACTTCACTGCCCAGGACAGGTTATAAAGGATCCACTATGGCATTATAGATTTTGTCACTAGTAGAAGCAGAACAACAGTTGTCTGCTGTTACAATTGTCACCTGCAGAGCAGAATTTCTTTGCGTATAAGAAATAAATTGCTATATGATTTTATTGAAATCAGTTAAAGCTTGATTGTCAGTAACAGCTTTCCAAATATCTCACAGGGAGAATCAGCTGAATCTCAAGTAAAGATTAAAGCTCAGAGCAACCTTGTTTCATTGCTTTAAATAACTCCTAACAAGTGTGATGAAAAACAGATTGTCTGAAATCTCTTGCTATTAAAAACCTTGTGTAATCTGTAGAGGTTTGTTGGGTTTTTTGTTTGGGGCTGGTTTGAGGGTTTTTTCTCCCCCGGTTTAAAATGTTAATGCAATACATGGCTTTTACTTGTGCTATTGCAGGGATTAATAGAGCTTATTTTATGATGAACTACTAATCTGATTGCAGAATTGAACTTCTACTGGCTAGAAATCATTCTAAATGCTAAATTTAAAGCCTGTTTTCATTAATATCTTCCTCTTTAAGTACATGAATAATGAAAAAATCATGCTAAGTCCAAATAGAGTCAATTGAAACTTGTTTTTGCTCTAGGTCAGATCTAACTTTCAGGTCAGGTAAGAGATTCCTATGTAGTATGATTTAAAATAGTTTCCTTCTGAAATTCAGTTGGTTCTTTCTAACCACTGCAACAAATAGCTTTGCTAGCCTGGTATCCGAAGGTGCCCAGAAAAGATATGGTCTGGAAAGCAGACTTTTGCAGCCACTCATAATTCTGGATGGATTCTTTCCTGAGTATACAACTTGCAGACCCTAAAGGAGGTTCAATCAAATAGTATAAATTGTGTCTTAAAAACTGGCTGTTTAAGCACCTGAAACCAAGCATCAAAATTGCTATTTGTTTTAAAATCCTCACCTTAGAATATAATACTGTGAATATTTATTACTGCATTTGGTTTTATGAGAATATTGTTTGAGTTGTTACCACTATAACCAGCAAGAGTTACAGCTCAGAAAATGAAAACACAATACTACATAATGGGTGTCTAAGCAAAGCACTTGTGATTCCATGTATATTCGGGAATAAATAAGTACTGAAATTTCAAAACTAATTGTGTGTTCAGAGGGAAGGGGGAATGTTTACAGTTACAAGAATTTTATTAGGCATCCAGGAAGAAAAATTGAGTTTCTCTAAAAATGGAGAAAATACTCACCTTTATCTTATGGAAATTCCTATTCAATCTACAGATGCACAACAGCCAGGCACTATATCCCTGTTGCTTATATTTATTTTCTTTATTTTTCCCAATGGCGAAAATGTTTGCAATTATTAACAACTTTAAGAATGTTGTTCTTATTCTTCTGAGGAACACAAATATCACTGATCACATGCAATAAACAGAGAAAAACCTGGGGAGAACAAGGAAAGACATTCGTAATGCCTAAATTTAAACACTTGTGCTAAGTAGGTGCAGTAATGTGGAAGCCTCTCCCTTCTCTGACTCTTCCCTTTTGTGCTGATCCCCTAACACTGGTGTTCACGACACGAGGGCTATGTTCCTTATTTTTCTAATTGAGGCTGGGAGTTGAAACACCATCCACACCTTCCTCCTGGAAGAGTAACTCCACAGTTTTCAAACAGCATGGCTTCTGTCACCTTCCTCTGAAGCATCTGCAGTGGGCTATTGACAGAGACCTGACGCTGGTCTTGATGAAACACTGCTCTGAGCCCATGTGGCAGTTCCTATATTTTGGTTTTTGTCTTGCTAATGATCTCTATCATACAGCTGGCAACAGCATGATTTTGCCTGTAGCATCCAGGGCAGCCTCAACCAAGTAACGAAAGCAAGCGTGGCATTTTTTAATCAGGGACATCAGGCTGTAGCAAGGACAGCCTGAGCCAATTACAGTTGGCATACTGTCCTCCAAATGCACTGAAACAGTCACTCCTAGAGACACTGGCATGGTGTGGATGTTTTTGCCATGCATGTCTGACTCAACTGAATGAGCTTATGTGGCTGATCACTGTGTGCTGTTTATCCCTTTTTGACTTCTTCAGAAAATCTCCTGGGGATGCTAACAGGTTTTCTAATTAGAGTCTGTTACATCAGCACCAGACGCCATGATGCGGCATACCTCCCACTTGCTGCTCTGCAGAAACAGGAGCCCAGTAATGGTTTAGTGTTACACAAAGTTTATTGCATGAATATTTATCAAGTGTAGGTTTGCAGTGAAAGTGCTTATATCTGCACTCTACTCTTTAGTGGCTTCTCTGTTTGCTTTTAAACTCCTGTGCATTAAATTTCTTATGCCACCTAATTAGGAGAGAGAGAGAGAAAAAGACATTAGGAACACCTCCCCATTTGACATTTGGGCTTTATTTGTGTTTATTATTAGATACGTTAAATCAGCCTGCAATAAGCTTTTGAAAAAGAGAAGGAAATGTATTGAGATACACAAAGAAGCTCATTTACAGTTTTATAATAAAAACCTTAGCACACATTATTAAATTTGTGATTCAACTGGCTTATCATAAATCCTTAGAAAATAGAAAAGGAAAACAAACGGTAATCTGTTATTTAAAATAGGCTTGTCTGTGATTCTGCTTCATCAAAAGTAGCATCCATTACCTTAGTAAATTCTCATTTCAAAAGATTCTACTTATAAGGTGAAGGATGATGCATTTTTATTGCTAAAATGTTCCTAGAACTAAAACCTCAGATTTAAGAAGAACAAAAGATTTCATAAATTCCATTTAATTACATTACTTATTTAAAAAAAAAAAAAAACCCGAACAGTTTTTCACTGCCTAAAATAATTCTTCTAATCTTCTTTATAGTTTAATTAGTTTTGTTTTGGTTTTGTTTGGGGTTTTTTTGTTTGTTTGCTTTTTTACTAAAAGCAGCATTTTTTAGAATAAAAGACAGTTCTCTTTTTTTCAGTTCTCTTTTGTATATTTGAAAGTGTGAAAATTTTAAAGTACAACTCAATAATTTTAAAACAACATTCTGGGCAAAAAAGCACCTTGTAAAAACAATAATTCTGATTTCACTAAGAAATTTTAATGTTGCAGAAACATTGTAGTCACAACTCATTTTATGTTACCTAGAACAGATAGGCTTCATGTTTACAGAGCTTGAGTTTTTCTGCACATCATGATATATCAGTAATTCTACTTCCCACTCTAGATGTGGTTTTACCTAAAACTTTACCATCTCAGTCCTTGATCTGTTATTAGGAAATAAATTAATCACACATGTAAACCATTCAGAAACCAAAGCTGGCCTGGTGAAGAAATAAAATATTTTAGGAAATCTATTCCAAATGTTTACCACACATTTATTTGTGACTGAATTATATCTGTTTTAGAAGGACTCATCTGTTCATCACCCTGACAATGATCTGCCAAGATGACAACTACTTCATTGTCTGAAAAATTGACTAGCACTACATTTGAATGTAATCTTCCATTTATTTGTTGCCAGGTATTTGTATATACAAATTGAGATTAAGAAATACAAATTGCATAGCTAACTAATTCTGAGTAACTATTTCTTTAGATGGAAATGTAGCTTTGCCTTAATGTTGAACACTGCACAGTGCTCTCTGACTTTCTGCACCATGGGAAAACCAAAGAGCAGCCAGATGAATTTTTACACCCTTTGAAAGACATTATATGCTACATAGAATAATAGAAAGCTTTGCGTTGGAAGGGATGTTTAAAGATCATCTAGTCTAAAACCCT
>NW_010227431.1:0-7494 GCF_000690775.1 Eurypyga helias | reverse complement strand
GATTATCTTGCCCCAGCCCCGGTCCAGCCTGACCTTGAACACTCCTAGAGTTTCAGCCTTCATAATTTTTCTGGGCAACCTGTTCCAGTGTCTCACCACCCTCATTGTAATAAATTTCTTTGTGTGTTATGTAAATCTATGCTCTTCCAGTTTAAAAACATTGTCCCTTGTCCTGTCACTACAGGCCTTTGTAAAAAGTCTTTCTCCATCTTTCTTATAAGCCTCTTTCATGTATTGAAAAGCCTTGATAATGTCTCCCCGGAGCCTTCTCTTCTCCAGGCTGAACAAGCCCAACTCTCTCAGCCTGTCCCCATAGCAGAGGTGCTCCAGCCCCCTGATCATCTTCGTGGCCTCCTCTGGAGTTTCTTTATCAAGTCCATGTCTTTCTTGAGCTGTGAACCCCAAAGCTGGACACAGTAATCCAGGTGGATCTACTACACGCGGAGTGGAGGGTTCCCTCCACCTTTCCCATTGGTCTTCATCAAAATAATCACATCGTCTATTTAATATTCATAGTGTGTTGAAAGCAGAACCTTGAGAAACACTAACATTTTTTTTTTACTCTAAGTAGCAGTGAGATCCAACTGGAAAAGTGTTCCCACTGGAAAATTGCATAGAACCATAACATACTCCATGAATGAGACAGGGAACATACTGTATGTCTACCTTCCTTGGTTTTTTTCCTTCCTTGAAGGCAGTCAGGTCTCTGCTTGGCTGTGACTCACACAACTCTCATTGGTGGTTTGTGGATGGTTTGTTCTAACAGTTCACTTCTCACACTTGGACTGTAATTACTTCGAATAAGGCTTGAGTTTTAACTGTACTTGTGTTCAATGAATAAGTACAAGCAGAATCACATTTTTATAAGGGAGGGATTCTGTGTAGTGGCCATGGTATCTCATCATTAATATTTACAATCAAATCCACCCTGATTTCAATAACCCAAGTTTTAGGAAGCCAGTTTTCATAAGATGTATGAAGAGGTTTTACAGAATTTAGAAGAGTGTAGATTTTATTGAGTGTGTGTTTTTGACCTTGAATTCTTTTCTGACTAATTGTCTAGCACTAATGCAAGTACTCTGACTAAAACTGGTATCTAAAATTTCTGGTGGAGTGGAGAAATTTGGCAGTTCTCTATATGCAGAACATGAAAACAAGGAAAGAAGAGGGCAAAAGGACTGAAAACTTTGTGTTATCTCAAGTTCCAAGAACAATTACGAAAAGGATTAAGTGTCTACCTTTTCTTCGTTACAGGTAATACGCCTGTCATAAGCAGTCAATACCTATCCTGCAGTGGCCACAGATTTAAACCAGAATTCAGTTACAGAAGCATGCATTTCTTTGTCGTCTATGAAATGTTAAAGGCCAACTCTAATTTTAACATCACCACGACTGACATCTCCTGTATCATTTATAACATGTCTTTTTACATCTGGTGTCTTCCTTTACTCTTACTGACAGATTCCTATGTTCATCATAATGTTGGGCTTGACTTGTTATGACCACAGTAAAATGCTTCACAAATGGTGCTGCTGTTTTCTTTCCTCAAAATAGCCTTTGCTTTTTGCAGATAATTACTGTAATCTCTTAAAATACCTTTAAATTTCAGGTATTTGAGAATTCCTGGGGTCAGTAAACTAACAGAGCGACTATCTGTATTAACAAAAGGAGTGGTCTGTCTGTGTGTGACTGAGGCAAAAACAGCAAAAATGAGTCACAGGTGAAAATGAAAAGCTCACTGAAGTTTTACAATTCTAGGGAAATTAAAAAAAAAAAAAAAAAACAAAACCAAAAACATTTGGTGAAAAAATTCTGTGTCCTGCAAGAATGCTAAAACAAAACAAAAATTAAGGTTCCTGTACTGAATTGGGCTGGGATGGAGTTTTCTTTCTAACAGCCCATACAAGGCTGAGTTTCAGATCTGTATTCAGCACTGGTAAGAAAATGATATTTCACCTGTTGGTGAACAGTGCTTGCACATCATCATCATTTTCCTTATTTCTCACTGCTCTCTCAATGAGTATGGGGGTGTTGGTCAAGATGTTGTGATTAGACAGACCTGGGACAACTGACCCAAAATTACCAAAGAGATATTTCATATCATATGACGTGCTCAGCAATAAAACAGCAGAAAGTGGAGAGGAGCTTTTTCCAGAGCAGCCATTGCTTGCAGACTCTCTGGGCATTAGTCTGCTGGTGGGAGGTTGTAATGATTTCCTTTGCACCACCTTTCTTTTTTTTCCTTTCATTTACACTTCATTTATAGATGGTCTTTATCTCAATACATGAGCTTTTCTTGCTTTTGTCCTTTTGATTCACTTCCCCATCCCTCTGATAAGGACCGAGCAAGCAGCTGAGTAGGGGCATAGTTGCTTGCTGGGACCCAGTACAGTCCCCAAAGGAGTATATAGACTGAAAGAGAGACTTATCTAAAAGCTTTTTATGTAACAAAACTGAAAAAACCCTGATTCATTAAAAAGGTGGAGAAAAAAGCCCAACAGAGGAACACTGGAGTGAGTACAGGATTATTTTTCAGCTCTTCTTGATGTTGCTGGTCTTATCACAAGGTACTGGCAACTGTCTTCTGTCTGGACAACAGCATTTCGGTCTGATGGTAGCACTACTATTCCAACTCCTAATCTTGACAAGTGATTGTTGTGGATTAGCCCTAGTAAGCAACCAAGTACTACACAGTCACCCTCTTCCCTCCCTCTCCCCCTCTCCCCGCCTTCTCCAAGTAGGATGGCAGAGGGAATCAGAGGAAAAAGATACAAAGAACTTGTGGGTTGAGATAAGAAGAGTATAATAATTGAAAATAAGGTTAAATAATTATACCAATAATACTAATGAAAATACTAATACTACAGACATATGTAATAAAACAAAACAGGGAAAAAGGAAGTAACCCAAAATGATACAACTGCTCACCACCTGCCAACTGACTCTCAACCAGTTTCTGGAAAGTGATTTCCCCTTCTGGTCAAGTCCCCCAACATATATACTGAGCATGACATGTGATGGCATGAAATGTCCGTTTGGTCAGCCATTTGGATTGTATCCTGTCCCAGGTTCTTGTAGAGAAGAAACTGGGAACATAGATGTGGCATCAGAAATTGAAGTCCTTGACTCAGTATAAACGTTCCTTAGCAGCAGCTAAAAACATTAGTCTTAACAATATTCTTCTCAGTAGAAATCCAAAACATAGCCTCATACTAGCAACTGTGAAGAAAATTAACTTCATGCCAACTAAAATTAGCACATTCTCCTCCTCTTGTTTCATAATATTTATGTCATGCTCAAGTCCTACACTGTTCAATGTGTTTTCATTAACCAGCACACCCTTCTCAGCCCATCCTATACAGATATCATCCCTTTAGTCTAGAGACCATCTTTACAGAATGTCCATAAAACATGCATTAAGTTCATTTGTTCCATGATCTCCACAATAAGCAACTTTCTATAGTTATTTACTACCTGTAAGTTGTACAGTACTATCCTACTATCTGTGTTTTAGAGGACGTGGCTCAAGTCAAGCCAATATTATAATGATCTGAAGTAAAACAAGGGTATACCTATGTTTGCAGGTATGGTAGAGCAAGAGGAGTAGATGTGCACAGCAAAACATTTATGGCTGATATTGGCATTAGAGATTTAGGGGCTTTTATTTTGGATTTACCCAGAACTGGTCCTGTGGACTGAAAGGGTGTAGCAGATGAAGTGTATTAGGAGAGGCTCCAGACAGTGGGTTTTGTTGAAGTCTTTTCAGAAAGACTTTCGTGTTCTGAAAGTGGTCCATGAAATTACCAAGTGTGTAGTACCTTGATATGACTGGGAAATTCTCTCTAAAAAATGCTCTAGGTCCCAGCTGAACTAGTCATACATCTGTGTTGTCAATATGTAAATAGACAGTTTCCAGAAATTATGGAGGTCTTTCATGAAACCACAACTAAAATTTTCCTTCCTTCCTTCCTTCCTTCCTTCCTTCCTTCCTTCTTTCCTTCCTCCCTCCCTCCCTCCCTCCCTCCCTCCTTCCTTCCTTCCCTAGTTAATTTTGAGAAATATTGAAGACCTATTTTAATGGAAAGCAACGTTTATGTCTGGGGCAGGGCATATCTTTTTATTTGGTCATTAGCCAGTTCCTAGCTTTCTGCCATCTCACATTTAGGACATGCTACTTTCAAGATGACTAAAAAAGCTGGCCAGATTTACCAAATTTATTTGCCTTTTATTGCCTTTTTACATTTTTATTTCATGTCCG
This sequence comes from Eurypyga helias, assembly GCF_000690775.1. NCBI lineage: Eukaryota > Metazoa > Chordata > Aves > Eurypygiformes > Eurypygidae > Eurypyga > Eurypyga helias. The sequence continues at coordinate 3,236 of NW_010227431.1, read as the reverse complement.
TTGTTGAGGAAATCGGTGTTGGAAAGCAAGGAAGTAATCCTTCATCTACGTAAATGTGCTGTAGGAAGCAGGACAGAAAAAAACCTGTCCTAACGAAAATTTCCAGGTGACTGAAAGAACCAAAACTGCTTAGATCTGCCATCAAAACATTTTGCCACTTCACTGACCTCTTATGCTGTGGTAGATTCCTTTAATTACGTCACAGTCTATACAGTCAACAGGCATTAGCCCTTGTCTTAGACTCTTGTAGTGAAAATAGTTTATTACTGCTCATGATTAATTACTGCTTCTATACTTACCTATCTCTGAGAATAGTGGCATAAACATCTGGACGATATCATATTGTCTGCTGACTGGACGTGATTTGATTCTCAGTCTCATCTTAGGCACCTCGCCAGTGTTCCAGATGGGATTGATAATGGGAGCATAACACTCTGCAAGTTCACAGGGTTTGTGCCAAAAAGACTTATGTAAGGTGTTTCTTACTTGCTATAAAAGCAGGATACTCTCAGACTGACTGCAGAAGCCTCACCTATGAGTGGATGCACCGCATAGGACCTTCCCAATTACTGCAGCTCTCCAGGTGCCCGCTGCCGAGCTGTGTGAACCCGTATGTTAGTTTTGAGGTGTTAATTGCTGATGTAGCCTTTTCTTAATCACTGTCTTGCTGTACAGTAATGAACAGGTGCATCACTATCCTGCTTATCATTCCTTTCTAATTGGTGCATCGTTATTCTGCTTTTCCTTTTTACTATGATATATATGTAGTAAATCCTATTAATCTTTGTATATCAAGCTGAAGTCTGTGTTTTTACTTGGAATCCCACCATTCAGCAAGACAACTCCTAAAACAGGACTGATACAGGTTTACAAGTTGCTCCGTTACCCTAATGACTATTGATTGCATTCAATGAATGTTTTGACTCATTATGATTTAACTTGGAATAAAACAGTCCAAACCCTGAAATGCCTTCTAGATGGTCCAGCTGGATATCCTTCTGCTAAGCAAACAGCTCGTCAGCTGGGCATGTCTACCTTTAAGCAGCGGAGTTTTACTTTAATTAGATGAAAAGGTCATGGTGACTGGGAGACTTGGCTGTGAACTGATGGAAGAACATATCTGAGATTAATATCTGCAAAACTCAGAACATTTATAGATTTTATTTTTCCTGGTTTACAGTGCAGAATCTCTGAGAAACAGAGAATAAATATATAAAGAAATAAAGAATCTGTGCTGACACCATCGTGGTTTCTTCTCGATTAAATCTTTGTGTCACCATCTATTAGTGAATGACAAGTAATGCTGGAGAACAGGGCTCTCTCCCAGAGCTCTCTGAATCCTGGGAAGATGTCACAGGTCAGGTGTAAGGGAATTCAGTCACCAAATTCCCCTATGACATCACAAACTCAATGACAGCAATGGCCCTTTTGTTCAGTAAAATAGTGCTGTCAGTAGAATTTGGAGCAGGGAAAGGGTTTTTCATGTCTGTGCAAGAACAGGCAGTTTTTGGCCTTCTGTTTGCAACATGACAAGGCAACTGGAGGAAACCCTGGAGTCTTCCACAGGGCACCAGGATTTGTAAATGGGAGTGTCCCTGTAGGACTGGTAGATAACAACGGGGGACCTACTGAAGGCCATGTCCTCCTACGTGCAACTGTAGCCTGGGTGGGATATGTTCCCCTTCTCAGATGGCAGTGGGGTTTTTCAAAGCTGTGTTGTTCTCCCTTTTCAGTCAGAGACAGTGACTCACGCCTCAGCCCTGCTCATGTTCATGTCTTTTCAGTGTGACCAGTCTAATAAATATCAATTATTTCTATGTATTGTTCTTTTAATAGTAACAACCGAGTTTTTCCATTTTACACATGGCAGAGGAGGTTAATGACCTGTTTTTTCACAAGCACTGTATCATAATTATATCAGTCATTAAATCTCTAATGGTATTTTTAAAAAATGGGAGAGAGAAATGCTTGTCTCACTGTTCTCTCATGCTCCAAGCTGCTCTGTATTTTTTTTTTTAATTTGCTGAATTCAGTAGAAGTTAAGGATGTTAAATTTCATGTAGAAATGAGGTTGGCAGATCAGTGATGTGTTTCTCCTAATATCCTGCCTCTGGAATTAGCTACATTTTTAGAGAGAATTAGGGTGTTGTCTAAAGAGCGTCCTTGTTGTGCTCCATTCTGCAATTATTCAACTTACATCATAAAACCTGTGTGTTCAGGAAGATAGGCCTTGTTTGCTGCTGTTACACAAAAAACAACCAACCAACCAATCAAAAAATTAAACACACAAACCTGCAAAACTGCAGAGGCCACCATTTAATGAATGTTTCCGGCAGTAGAAAATTGTTGTGGTTTGGGTATCTGGATATATTTTTTGCTTTATGATCATTATAAGACTACTGAAGACATGTATAAGTTTTGCTGATTTTTATGTGCAGTGACAGATCAAATTATATTTAAAGAAGCCAGCGTTGCACATTTATTTTTAACATTCTTTGGTTAAATTTTATTATGCTAATTTTCTGTACTGAAAATTCTTTTTAAATGAGAACCCTTTCTCTCTAAGCCCAGAATTTCTTAGAGAAAACCCTGGTATTTCTATACTTGCCCCTTAGTTCTTCACTGAGTGTTCATCTTTTGGGGGAAAGGGCATGGGTTTTAACAGGCACAATTTAACTCATATTTGTGTCCCTGGCTTTGTGTTTGTTGCAGACTTGGAAAGCTGAATGGAAGCTATTAGGGTTGAGACAAACCGGTATCTTACCCTATGCAGTCTCTTGGGACCACTGAAAATGAATGTTAGAGAATGAAATATGTCAACATGATGATGGGGAGAGGATCAATATAAAGAATTGAAATATTTGTTGATCCATGGCTGTAGGTAGCAGGATTGCTCTGCTTAAAGCTTTGGTCATAAAAGGAGACACTATGGAAAAAACTGAGCAGCAATTACTCCTCTGACAGCGTTTGTACTTTGTCTGCAGCAACACAGAGGTTGGATGCCTCTTAAAAAACTTAAAAAATGCATAAGGTGGGACACTGCACTTGTGAACCAGTGCTGCTGAATGACTTGAAACACAGTCCCTAAGACTAAAGAAACCCCAAAATAATTACTGTCAAAAAAAATGTAAAGTGTGTATGGGTGAGCAATCTCAGCAGTTTGGGTTCAGGTGTGCTGGGTTTAGTCAGCAAATAGTTAACTCCCTTTGTTGTGGATGCTAGGAAGCTGTGTTCCT
>NW_010227430.1:0-20374 GCF_000690775.1 Eurypyga helias | reverse complement strand
AAGGGAAGGCAAGGGAAGGGAAGAGTCAACATGCATTTTCACATGCTACTAGTAAGTGCATTTAATGTGAGACTCAGAAATTGCCGGCAATATTAGACTGACGAGGTTTTAGAAAATTTGTTGTTGAGCTACAAAGGCAGATAGAAATAAAATAGTTTAAGGGTGAATTAGTTAGGAAGAGAAAACTAGAAATCTGAAGTAAAAATCAATTCAATGGAAAATCATGTCTCACAAGAGATACCTTTCCATTGTGTATTTCACAGTAACAGGCTACTAGATTACACATGAAAAATCTCGTATTTGAAAGATTCTGGTTTTAATTGTATTTTCACTTCCCTTAACCTCCATGCTCAATTTCTTTTTTTAATTAATTATTGTCTTCCAATAACAAACACTACATTCTTTAAGTGTCCAATGTCAAGGTTAAAGGACTTTCAATGTACAACATTTAGTCAGTTCAAGTAAGCCATTTGTACTTCATCTGCAGTTTGAAGAAGTACACTTTCTATGTTACCCATGAAAAATATGGTAAAGAAAATACACCAGCTTACAAAGATCTCTATATACAGAAGGTATAAGACTAATCATTAAATACTTTATCATATTCTGTGACTGTTCACTCACTGTTCTCTCACATCAGAAAATGGTTGTAGTGACAATCTTTACTAATAATTAGGGCACATCTCTGGAAACCCAAAGGAGCTCAGGCACACAAAGGCAGGCAGGAACAGAAATTAAGAACTCAGAGGAAGGAAGGTCGTTTTTAGGCCTTTCCCGATGTCCAGATTTAAAGCCCATCAAGAAGATAAGTATCTTGCCAGAGCAGCTTTGGGACTGATGACATTCACTCTTCATTAATATGAGATATAGGACACATTATGGGATGTAGGGTAAGAGCATTTTGGGATTGCACAAGAATTACTATGGGATCTTTACGGAAGGAACAGAAGGCAGGGAAAGGGAAGGACACAGATGATTTCAGGAAGAACAAATGTGAGAAAACAGAGGGATGAGGTGGTAAAAAGGGCCAGTCATATATAAACAGTTTGATGATCAGTATGCTCACATGGTCTATGCACTGTGTGATTTTATGGACAATTTATTAAGTTTAGAGATATGTTTACATGAGTATGCTACTGAGTTTTCAGTCCTAATCTAAAATTCAGACAGAAGAGGTAAACTTGTAAAATTTATATTGCTTCTTAGCATTTTCATAGGTACTAAACCCACACATAATCCCTCTGTTTCAGTTGGGATTTAGTACCAGCAATGGTGCAAGTTAGAAAGCTTCTGCTTACCAGTCCCTAGTTATGGTAACCATCTACTAATTAACTGTGGCAGCTCATTAAGTCTGTGTTACATCAATACAAAACATGCAAGATTAAGCCACTAAAAAAAGTCACACAAATGACTGCCATGTAGTTTTTCCTACAGGGGAATAGTTCTGACAGTCAGTTTTCAGCCAACTGGAAGCTGAGTTTAGACAGGTTAAAGGAGATAAAAATATCTTTCAACTCCCTCTCATTTGCAAACTTCCAGACAAAATCAATGCGTTAGCACAGCAGAACTACACACTGTTATGAGACTGTAGCACAAATAATAGAGGGCTGGCCAGGAACTACATATTACATAACACATAACTACATAACACATTATTGATCTTTCTTTCCCTTCCCCCCTGACTCCACAAAAAGACTCTGTTGAATTAGAAATATTCTCAGAAGTTGTAGGCGTTTTGTGTGGATATATGTATACATTTCCCACCCAGACTTCTCATACATAAAGCATGCATCTACATTTTTAGGCATATATACTAATACAAGGTATTAGCATTACATTCTTGTTTTTTAATTGTTAGGAAAAAATAGTGAACCAGACCAAAACTTGGTCACTAAGAAGTGGTAATATATTACCACTAAGAAGTGGTAATATGTTACTGTACTGATTTGACTGACTTCATAATCTGATTAGCATGAACTCTTCATTATATTGAGACATTTCACTCTGTTTCTGAACTTTATTTAGGGAACAGAAGTTTTCACCAAATAAAACTTCTAGATATTACTGTAGTGCAAGATAAGATAAAAATAAAGATGACATAGACAACAGTCAGGAAGAAAAGAAAATGAAAGAGAGACAAAAAAGAGATGAAAGAAAAAAAAAACCCTGCATATTTTTGTACAAAATCAGCAAAATAAGAAGACAAGAGTCTACTTACAGAACCATTATCAGTTTAAACAATGGATTATTTTTCTTTCTATACATACAAAATACTTTTGTGTTAAATACTGTGTTTGGGTTTTTTCATTTTTTTTATTTTTTTTTTTTTTAAGAAACATCTCCAGAAAAGTTGAAATTTACACTATTTTCAGGAAGGTGTTAGTAATTTTTCAAGGAATGACATGAACCTTTATGTTGCAAATCAAGAGGATTTTTTAATATCAGTATTTGAACTCAAATACAATAGAAAATCTGTTCTTCCATTCCAGTTTCCTAAAGGTATTTTGAAATTTGGATACCTCATTTGCTAGTTGCCTTCAAAGATTTATTATTTAGACTTGAGAAAAAAAGAAAAATCATTTGGTCTGTATCCCAATGAACTACAACTTTTAGTCTGTGGGGTTTTTTTGAGATTTTTTTCTGTTGTTGTTTGCGTGGTGTGGGATTTTGGGATTTTGATTTTCTTTTTTTTTTAACAGAAGTGAGTCTGATGAAATTATTAAAAATATCTGTAAAAGAGAGATAGGGAATAGGTTTATGCATATCTCACTTATCAAAAAATCTTATTAACTTAATCCTTAATTTTAACCTAAACAAACCTGGAATTTTAAAGTTTATGTGGGACCTGCTAAATAACAGTGAGTTAAAAAAAAAAAATTAAGCACAGAGTTTCTAATTATCTGCCTTTCTTAGTGAATTTTCTGATACAGTTTTAGCTTATTCTGAAGCATTGCCTGGACAGAGTACAGAGATAAGAAAAACAGACTTTTCCAATAAGCAGAATGGTTTATCTCCCTCTACTTCACAAGTCTTCAGTTTTATCCAGCATATTCTACAGTGTGCAACATATATATTCTTTAGCTATTTCACCTCTCCAAACATGTGCAATACAGAACCATTCTAACTCAGTGTTTGAAAAATACATTCTGGTTATATGCAAGGTAGTCTTTACATTATTTTAAATTTGCAGTAAATAACCAATCTCTCTATTGTCCATTGTTCATACGATCATTGTCTGATCTGTTGTACTATCAGCTCTTCAAATGCTACATACGATATTTCTGTGACTGACATACATAGTTACTGTATAAGAATGATTTTATGTACATTGAGATTGGAAGAAGCTGTTGTGCAACTTTCAGTCTGTCGCTTAAAACAAGTGATAAAGAATCAGTCTGTAATCCAAATTAGAAAGCCCCAAACTGACCCAAAGACAGAGAAGAAAGGGACCACCACCACAAATATTATACTTCCTGCAGCAAAGAAACCGAGATATTAACAAAACTATGTGGCAACCCACCACCTCTCTAAGAGAGGAACACTGGTGTCATCATGCTTAGGACTCCTATGAACATTAGAAGGGTATAGCATGAAAGAAAAGGGTAAATATTAGTTTTATTCTAATCCAGAGTAATATTTTGTTCTAGAGTTAATATTTGATATTAAGTTGGACTCTAAGTATTATTATTATTATAACTGCGCTCACGATAACTATTACAATTGTATTAGGTTTTTAAAATTTGAGCTGAGCTAACAATAAATTGCCTCCATGTACAAGTTGTGTTATATTTTTCCCTATGTAAAGATTATAAGTATACAATAGACAATGATTTTCAGTGTGAGAAGGCAATGAAAGTAGATAGTTCCATGAACATCTTCTCTTCCACCAGTGAGAACCAGGATCTAAAAGATCTAAACCTGAAAATGTCTAGAATTAAGATTAGTCATTTTTTCCATAAAGAGACTTGAAGAGTTTTCTTCCCCTATGTTAGTCCTCATCATCTTCTTTATTGTCCACTTCCTAGCAGGCATGGCAGATTAATTCTCTGGACAGAGGCTGCTGCAATCACAGCTATTCTCCATTTCATGCAGTATGTTTAAAGGAGGAAGGTGGGGTCTCTTTATAGTAATCTGATTTCCTACAGAAAGAGAGTTTGTAACATCCCCCATTTGTATGTCTTTGCGATCACTCCTCTCGCTAGCTAACTTTTTGACTCTCCATGAAATTTCAACAATATATGAGAAATTAGTAAAGATCTCAAAGACAATAAATATGCTGCAAGTTCATGTAAACGTGCAAAATTTCACTACCTGCCCTAGTCACCACTGGGTTTTCTTGAAGGCTGTCTTGTAATATATAGTAATAAGCTGTAATTTGTTTCTTACAGTTTAAATTTTACAGATTTGAGCAGAGATGCCAAACTGACATCCTGCCCAGGACTTCAGTTTTTGTTTGTAACATTTGATATCACTCCAATTTACTGTTCTTTATTTTTTTCTCTCTTTTTTTTTTTTCTTTTTCTTTGATACTTGGGTGAAAACCTAAGGTTTCTTAGAAAATTTAGGACTGGAAAGGTATTCTGTGCCATCTGACACCCAGTGAATATTACCATTTTTTAATTTGCATCTTAGGATGGGTCAGAATGAAGAAATAATTGCATCTTAATATATGTGTAACACAACATGAAACTAACTGATTGTACTGATGGAATATAAGTTAAAAAATATTAAATGTATACATAAAAAGCAAAGATCCATCTGGAACTGTTATTACTATTTCTGACATAAGTTAACTCTACAGATAAGTGACAGAAAACAGACCTTCAGCTTGGATTCTTTCCTCCTTCATAGTACCCAGCTGTCAGAACGATACTTATTTTTGAGAGTGGGAATATCTCTGCCTTTAAATGCTTTCACTTGATATTACATTATTGAAGAAAATGAGAATTTTAACATTGATTTTAATAGACACAGATATGCACCAGTTGCAGAAAAATAAATTAGCTAAGTTTTCCAGCTAAAGCAGAAGTGTCACCTTCCTAATTTTACCACCCCAACAGCTTTCCACTTTGTATACATCAAAAGGCAAAAGAATAAGATTATAGAAAACAACTGTTCCTGAATAGTTGGGATAGTGAGTTGTAAAACTCACTTAGGGATTTTTCCCAGCATGTCATGGCAAAGATCTTTTTATATGCAGTATGATTTTTGGCATAAGCTGCAAACGAACAGAAGTAAGAATAAAGTCCATGTATGAATAAAATCAAAATAATACCAATAATATTTTTTAACTGGATACGTTTATACACTATGTAATTGAGTTCATTATATTCTAGTGGTCATAAACCAGCCAAACATCAGTCTTGCATGTCCTATAAAGCACAAGTCTCTAAATTATTACTCATCTTTCTCTTCATTATAGGCTGTATTCTGATCTCTTAGGATAGTACTTTCTACCACCTTATTCAGGCAATCATCTGAAGATGCTCAACAGAGCTATTTGTTTCAAAGGGGGTAATGAATTTAGAGTTAACCCTGACCTTGTTGTGACTATCTGAGAGGAAAAAAAAAAAAATCAACTTAATTTTTGAAGCGAGTGTATAAAAATACATCACTGCGTTGATTTATAATCAGTTATGATCAGTGCTTTTGTTTTTCTCATTCTCATTTTTCTGTACTATTTTATCTTTGCTTTCTATATTTTCTGTAAAATATACCTTCATTAAATTAATTGTGAAATCTCAGTATTATTGCCTGATTTTTGGTAAATTTATATGAAAAAGAACATAAATCTCAGTACAATAGCCAACAGTATGTGCAATTTGGTTATCATTTTAGGTTTTGACTTGAGTGTATTAATTCACAGCCATATTACTGCTCAGTATTCCTTCTGTTTTCAGTGCTGACAGCCAGTCACAGAATTTGTCCTCTCACTTCTGCCTCCTAATTAGATTAGTTAAAACTCTCTGAAAACCTGGCAATATGCCATACCCTGTGATTTTAATATTAATTCACTCTTGGGTATCATGCTTTGTCTTCAGACCCACTGATCTGTGTATCTCATCTCTTCATTACACCTTGGGCCATCACCAGAGGTAGCTACTGAAATCTCTTTAAGACTCTCCATCATACCAATGTCATTCTTACTTCTCATTTATTTGAAAACCACTGAACAATTTGATGCCTGAATGATTCTCTAAATGTGAAGTCTTAGACTGCTGATATAATTAACTTTCTATAAGCCTCTTCAAATACATCTGTTTTTCTAGAATTATCTGTGTTTTTAAAGAACAAACCCAAATCTTAAGGTGTGATCCTTCCATGACAGCCAAAATTAGATAGTTAGCACTCTACAGCTGAGATTTTTATTGCCTTTTGTAAAATGTGGAACACATTTTTAGAAGTGTGGTATTACTTTAATTATTACTGTATTGCTTGTAGGAAAACCCACAAGTCTGACCTTCCAAGAAACAAGCTGCCAGAGTTTTTGTTTCACGTGCATTTAATGTGTTTATTATGATTTGTATTAGAAACTTTATTGGGTTGACACAGCAAGGTTTGGGGAGGATGATGGTGTGGGGGTAGGGGTGGTGTCAGCTGCAACGTTGGAGTGGCCTGTTGGAGTGGCTTCTTTGGGAAGAGGGCAGGGGCTGCCCTGTATTGGACACAGCCAGTTCCAGCTGGCTCCAGCAGACTCATCACAGGGCACAGTTGATCCCCTCAGCCAAAATGGTGACACCTCAGGGAAAGAATATTTGAAAAAGAACAGAAAATGCCACACAGAGAAGGGAAATCAAGAGTAAGAAACAGACCTGTGAACATCAAGATCAGAGAAGAAGGAGAGGGAGTAGGTACTCCAGGCATTAGAGCAGAGATTCCCCTGCAGCCCATGGAGAGAAACCACAGTAAAGCTGGTATTTCCCTTCAGTCTGTGGAAAGTACCACAGTGGAGGAGATATTTCCCTGTACCTTGTGAAGAAGACTATGGTAGAGCAGATATTCCCTTGGAAGGGCCCACATTGGAGAAGATAATCACTGCAGCCAGTGGAGGAATCTACACAGGAGCAACTGGGTGTTTCCTGAAGGGAATGTGACCCATGGAGGTTCCACACTGGAAAGGATTTTTCTCCTGAAGAAACTGAATCCTGTGGGGAAAACTCACTTTTTAATGCAGCAAAGAGAAACTGCTATGTACTGACCAGACCACTGGTCCTTTCCTCTCCTGCTTGTGGTAGGGAGAGGATTTGGCAGTGACAGAGTAAAGTTGAGCCTGGGTGAGGGAAAAGGAAAGCGTGGGTTTTTTTAATGTCTGTATTTTTTTCTCACTACCCAAATTTATCTTAATTGGCAATAAATTAAACTAATTTTGCCAAGCTGCGACTCTTTTGCTCGCTATCTTTACCTCAACACATGAGCTTTCTCATCCTATTTTCTATTCCTTGTGCTGCTGAAGAGGGGGAGTAAGAATGTGACTAGGTGGGGAGTTTGTTCCTTATCCAAGGTTAAATCTTCACAGTTGCTTTTTGGTAACTGTGTAATTATGAGTCAATTGCTATTACCATTCATGAGCAGAACCCCCATATGTCATCCATCTCCACTGGCTAATTCCAGATCTCTGCAATATAGAAATCTACATCTGGGTAAGTAATTTTAGATGTCTTCCAGAATTCATAAAGAAAACTGGTCATTTTAAGATGTGATTTCTCTGATATATCATAGTATTCTACTTTATGTTAAGATAAAGATCACACCATCCTTTCTATTGGTTAGAAGGAAAGTTTGAAAGCTCTAATTCAGATGATAGAGATAATATTTGCTTCTACTTCCCTCAAAATTTGTTTCTATTTAATCTGATTTCTTATTCAAGTTAGGCTGGTTTGCCATAAGATATTTTTAAGAAACATAAAATAAATCAGAATTTTCACAAAGTTGTCCAGATATGAACACCAACAGAGACTTGTACTTCTGGTTTATTAATCTGGATTTTCTCAACTTTGAGATGTCAAAAATGAGTGTTAGATGAAATATGTCTGAAATATGTCTGAATCTGAAAATGTTGACTTACTCTCCATTTGTGGAGGAAGGATAATCTAAGTATTACTAGTGTCTTATATGTGCCATGTATCAAAACAGGTCCAGAGTAAAAGTAGGTTAGTGTTTAAACACATTAGAGAATAGGTAATGTGGCAAACAGTTCTACATCAGTGCTGTTCATGCAAACTTGGTTTATTGCATTATCCCATTAGTTGTACAGGTAGATATAGGGATATTTTAGAGAAAAAATAAACAACAGATTGAAATAGATATTTCATCATTTTGCGGAGCTTTAAGATACAGCTACAGTATCAACTAAAACCTTACAACAGAGGAGGTCATGTTAGGGTAGAACAACTACTGAGTAGAAGTTGATGCATAATATAAAATATCCCCAGAAAAATGTGAGACAAGTACTCACATCAGACATACCTCTCCACGTGGCAGTGCACATCTGCAGACCCACCAACACGATGAGAGAGCATTCTGTGGTTGAAGACAAACCTGGCATCAAATTCACTGTATGTCTGTCACCTTGTTTCTTGAAAAGGTTCTGTCATAGTTTTCAAGGCAGAAATGTAATCAGACATGCTACAGGACACAAACCTACCCCTCGCAGATGTTCCCCTGAACGGTCTTCCCTGAGATAATTTTTGCCAGTGCAATAAATCTGTCCCTCCTCTGCTTGGACAACAACACTGACATCTAGTAGTATTGAGGAGGTTTCTTTCAGGTGATGAAATGTCACTCCTAGACGTAAATGGTAAAGACATTATGGCTACCACTTCTTTAAGGCAGCTGCCACTCTATCATTTAAAATGTTGAACCTCAGGAAATTTTTCTTCGAACACTCTCACTCAGAACTGAAACCTTGTTTATAATCTCATTTTTCAGATATATTTTTTCATCATCATAAGGTAATTCCAGCATTTGTAACCTAGCTTTCAACAGGTTATTAGGTATACATCAATGTCCCTTCCTCAAGCCCTTAAAAATCAACTGCTGTCTCCCAAGTAATTATTAATTCTCTACATTATCAAATAATGTTCTCTCAAAGCACATGGAATTACTTTTATTATTGATCTTTTTCCACACTGTCATGGTTTAACCTCAACTGACAACTAAGCACCACAGTGCCACTCACTCATTTCCTCCCCTGGTGGGATGGGGAGAGAATCAGAAGAGTAAAAGTGAGAAAACTCATGGATTGACATCAAGACTGTTTAATAAAGAATGCTAAAGCTGTGCACGCAAACAAAGTGAAACAAGGAATTCATACACTGCTTCCCTTCAGCAGGCGGGTGTTCCACCATCTCCAGGAAATCAGGGCTTCATCACATGTAGTGGCTACTGGGGAAGACAGATGCCATAACTGCAAACATCCTCCACTTCCTCCTTCTTCCCCCAGCTCTGTATGCAGAGCATGACATCATATGGTATGGAATATGCTGACCCAGCTGTGTATCCAATCTCTTGTGCACCCTCAGACTACTCACTGGTTGAATAGTGTGAGAAGCAGAAATGGCCTTGACACTGTGTAAGCACTACTCAGCAATAAGTAAAACATCCCTATCTTATCAACACTTTTCATCACAAACCCAAAACGTTGTCCCATACCAGCTGCTATGAAGAAATTTAACTCTGACAGAGCCATTACCAGGACAATTACTATGAATGTGAAAACTGGAAGTATCAGCTCTCTTCTTTATGTGTGCCTTTAAAATCTTTTCTTCATTCATCCCAAGGTCAAAGACTGGAATCAACACTTCAGTTATGTCATTCTCTATTTGCAAAACTTTCCAGCTCTTAACTTTTCAAAAAAAAGTTGAAGCAAACTCTTTTTCCACTAGCTTTCATCAACTCAGTGTCCCAAAGCATTATAAATGACATTTTCACTCTTCTTGAAGCCTTGTACTACAGTTGTATGAACAAAGATAGATATGCTGGCTGCTCAGCAGTCAGTTCATGTCACAGTACTTGTTACAGTTTCCTAATAGATGTTGCATATCTTGAATTATGATTCAGAAGATTCCCACATGGCTAAGAGACTCCCATACCATTGCCATGCCTATTCCACACTCTGGGAGAAACTGGAATGCCTACTTTATATTACTTGAATTACCCATGTTAATTAATCTATTTTTATATGTCACTTAAAACATAAACAAGATTGAGTACAAAATATTTATACACATTTTATGTAGTCATGTGGTTTACCATGAAATAAACATGCAAAGTTTGAGGTTTTTTCCATGCCTTAAGGAAAATTTCATCTCAGTTTAAGGATTTGTGAGGGAAAAAATGAAAAAAAAAAAAGAAAAAAGAAAAAGAGGAAAGATGTAGTAGATCAAAAACAATCTTAAAGGAAGAAATAGGCTGAGGTCAAGTGTTTGAAGGTAGAAGTTTGGTTCAGCATATTGCAACAATAAGGGCTAGAGTTGACATAAGTTTATAGATTCACTTCCAAAATTCCAAAACCTAATCTATACAAGAATAGCATCAATTATACATATGCATATTCTTTGCAGATAGGAACCTCAAATTATAACAAGTTCAGATAAAAGATAGCCTGAATGAAATTTAGTTCTGCACCTATAATTGTTAATGCTCAGTTATTAGTATTTCTCTACAAATAATGTCTGAAATAATCAGAAATGTAAAAAGTGCATTAGATAGGTATCCAAGAGCTATTGGTCTCATTAAATACTTACTGATAATTAAATTAGAAAAACCCCAAATTTCAAAGCTCCCTGAATTCAAATCACTTACAATATTAAACTGTACAGATGACAGTTTTCATGAGTTATATTTTTGCAGTATAATTCAAATGTCTTAGTTTAGAAGAATAATTATTACTTGTGATTAAACCTACTTGCTTTAGAAAACTCTGTGAGATTGTGACTGAAGTGTGTATCATTACTGCTTTGTGTTGATTGAATATAATTAAGCTGACAGAAATTGTAATCATGAAGGGGAAAAAAGAAAAAAAAAGAAAAAAGCCAGTTTATGACAGACATCAATAATAATATTAAGATTTGGAATGTAGGTATTTATATATGATATACTCTCAAGTTACAATTGCTAGATAGTCTTTTGTCAGAAGATAACAACAAAATTCTACATTAGTATGGAAAAGGTGGCTCAAAATCTTAAAATTAGGAACAAAGTAAATAATGTATTCAATAGACTCTGTCAGGTCTGTTTTGCCACCATAAACTTCAGGATTCACTTACACCTGTCATCTCGTAATTCAGAAGTCTTTATTTACTGCTTTAGATATAAAGAATAAATACATATCCCTACAAAATTAATTCCAGTTTTAATGGGTTTCTATGTGCTTGTGATGTATGACTGAGCTGTGATACTCCCCCTTTCAGATATAGCTAACACTACAAAATGCATAACCAGGAAAATTCATTCTTCTGTGTTCTGAAAGTCTCAGACAAAGGTAAAATATGTATTTTCATTACCACACCCACGATGTGCAAACCACTTTTATGGTCCCATGGCACTACTGAAATTTCAAATAGGTTATGTATTGAACCTGATTAGGATTGTAGCTGAATGAACTTCATTAGAAAGGTAATTAGTTGACTCATAACCTTAATGTACAATTCTTCTGCTGTACTGTATTTCCAAAAATTAACTGTTATGACTACTGGCACTACCTAACTTCTGCTTGTAGTTAAACATTTAGCCATTCAAAAAGCTGTGGATATAAACCCACTATTCTTCATAACATAACACTGAGATTTTGATAGTGAAAAGTAAAATATATTTTGAAAATAAAAGTTATTATTATTTATATTTAAGTAGGGGATAAGGGCTGCATATTTACATAGGAAGTTGAGGTTTTGTTCTACATGTAGAAGACAGAAAACAGATGAGAAAATGAATACTACATAAATACAGGTAACTGGAAACCACAACAGTGGTGTGTTTCTTACCAAAACACAATTCTTGACTTTTGGTTCTTTCTTTTGTGGAAAGTACAGTCATACGAGTAAGCAAGATCAAAGCTTGTAGCAAGGCTTCACTGCTATGTTTAAATGCAGTCTAATGCTTTGAGACTGAGCAATGATTACAAGAAAAAAAAAAAAGAAATTGCAAAGTTTTCTTTTAAGAAATTAAAGTCCTAAACCAGATGAGAAATGTTAAAGCATGTAAAGATACAAAACCAGAATGACATATTTCCTAATCACAACCATATTTCTAAATAAAACAAATTATGTCAAAAACAATTATTATAATGTTAAGGATGGCTTTTAGACTCTAATGCAGACATCCTAATAATTATTTTCTAAGCATAAAGTTTACTACCATTATTTGTATTAAAAAAAAAAAAAAAAGAAAAAAACAACAAGAATTCTAAAAGAACTTCTCCTCAGAACTATTCCTGGCCACATGAAGAATGTTATGTTCTGTCAGAAAGACATGAATTTGTAATATCAAATTTTTCAAGCTATATAGCCCTTAGCATGCTACAATAAGTGAAGAAAATAACATTTTAACTGTGGGAAAAGAATGACCTGTCTTTTGACCAATAATACAACAGCTAAGGATATATAAAAATTACTTATAATCTCTTTTGTTTGATAGCAGGGGTTTTGCATCATATTGCCACATTTCCAGGTTTACACAGGACTGATATTGTGTCAGCAATTCTGTGTAAAAGACCTCAACATGTGTAAATCTATTTCACTTCAAATCCCAGTTCTTAAGTCATACCATTCACTCTGATGCAAGTGTAACACAGTCTAGATGCAACATTTAACATTCAAAATTTATTTTTCCCTTCTGAATTACACTTATGACTACCTCCTTCTACACCCTAACCTGTGTATACTAACACCTTCTCTATATTGATATAAAAGGAAGTTTAAAAAAGAATCAAAAAACCAAGCCCAAATGATATGGCAAAGCCAGAAACTACTTGAAGTCTCTAACTTCTGTCTCCTCATATTTGCTGTCTGCAGACTCACTAGCTATGTAGAACAGGTGCTGTACTATTCATGACCAAACTTCACTGCCAGCTCAGAAGTTTTGTCTTTAGCCTTTTTCTGGGCTTGAGTGGCCTGGTGTGAGTCAGAATTCATGATTTTGCAGACAGTGATGGAAATATTTAAGACACCTGGCTGCATCACAGCAGGGGCTGAATGTAAGCAAGACATCTAAATGTGACACGTGCATAAGCAAGATAGACACTCAGACATTTAAATTAGATGACCCCTAGATAAAGACATTATATGGATCTTACTTTTTTTAAAAGGAATGTGAAAGAAGATGCTGAGCAAAACAGGTAACAGTCTGATTTACGGTTCTGAAAGTCTTGCTTTGAGTAGGTACATTGCACTGAAAGTTCACTATTTATTCACTGTTAGAAAAACATGAAAAATGAAGTTTGTAATAAAGGTATTGTTAAGAGAAAAGAAACCCAAGGAAGTAAAGTCATGAACTGCCAACTTCGACATCCTTTATTTTCACACCAGAGCTAAAGTGCTTAGGAATTCTTTTTAAAACTTCATAATAAAATAACGCTTTCAACTTGGAAGATTCAATTTATTATATGGTAAGTACTAGACGTCATTTTGTTCTCTAACTGGGAAACCTCTAAATGACCTTACAAATACTGAATATTACTGAAAATAATTTATTGAATAAATGAGTAACCAAACCTTTTTTTTTTTTTTTAACTGAATGTAACAGTGACCACCTTCATGACTGAAATCAGGATGAATTCTAGTAGTTCTATAGTTCAAACCTGAAAGTTGTCCATAATATTAGCTGAGGTTTCTTAAAGTCATTCATGATACAAAATAGCAGAATATAACAGATGATGCTGAGATCCATTGTTTAATGTATTTGGACACAGCTTAACCTTTGTGACATAGTTTTCCATCAGTTTGTGACAGTAAATCAACTAGCACTTATAGAGCTCACTTCTCTTTAAGGGCAAAAATGCCCAGACTTATTTTAAAGAGAGGAAACTCCTTAAAGATTTTAAACTCCTAAACAATGTCTTTATATTCTAGTCCTTATCAGGACTACTGAGAAATTTTGCTTAGGTAAAGAAAGATCTTGGATCAGTTATCCTACCATTCATAACATTAAAAGGATAGTGTCGAATTGAGTCATCATACTGTAAAAAAGGTACAGATGATTAAATTTCCTCAATCAAATTAATAATCTCAACTTTGTTGCTAGCTGCTGTTAATACAAGAGCACTCTTTCTTCATGGTAGAAATGCACCTGGGTCGGGGCAATCCCAAGCACAAGTACAGGCTGGGTGGAGAATGGATAGAAAGCAGCCCTGAGGAGAAGGACTTGGGGGTACTGGTAGATGAAAAGCTGAACATGAGCCGTCAGTGTGTGCTGGAAGGCCAAAAAGACAACTGTACCCTGGTCTCTACCCAGAGAAGTGTGGCCAGCAGGTCAAGCGAGGTGATTCTCCCTCTCTACTCTGCTCTTGTGAGACCCCACCTGGAGTACTGCATCCAGCTCTGGGTCCACAACATCAGAAGGACATGGACCTATTGGACACAGTCCAGAAGAGAGCCATGAAGATGATCAGAGGTCTGGAGCACCTCTGTTATGGGGACAGACTGAGAGAATTGGGCTTGTTCAGGCTGGAGAAGAGAAGGCTCCAGGGAGAATTGAGAGCACCTTTCAGTACCTGAAGAGGGCAAGAAGGAAGATGGGGAGAGACTTTTTATAAGGGCCTGTAGTGACAGGGCAAGAGTAAAGGGTTTAAATTGAAGGCAGGGAGATTTAGATTAGATATCAGGAAGGAGTTCTTCATGGAGAAGGTGGGGAGGCACTGGAACAGGTTACCCAGAGAAGTTGTGGATGCCCCATCCCTGGCTCTCTTCAGAGCCAGACTGGATGAGTCTTTAAGTAAACTGGTGTAGTAGAAAGTGTCCTTGCCTGTTGCAGGCAGGTTGGAACTATATGATCTTTAAGCCACTCTTCTAACCCAAACACTTCAATCGATCTTTGAACCTAATATAAGTTTCAGATGAGAAGCTGAAGTATGTTTTGAAGAAACATTCCAAGCACAACATCATGGCTGAACCTAAATGTTCTTTGAATGCCCATATGAATGATGGTCCAATAAAGCAATATTTATTTGAAGTGTTTAAAAATATTCACTACAAAGTTACCCCAACATTTGTTTGTAGGTGAAAAAGAACACACCGTTTCTATGGAACTAAAAGTTTATTGAAAGCTCAATTAATGTTTTAAAGGCATAGTCATAATGGCGGCAACTATCATCAGTCCTGTCACAAGAGCACCATCATTCATTGGCCTTCTTAGTATATAAAAATCTATCAATAATACTCTCATATTATTATAAATGCTAATATCAACCCCCTTTGTCTTCTATTGTGCACTAAAGCCAGTTTAAGTTAAAGAAAGCTTAGGGAAGCCCTGAGTGCATACACTGCCACGTCAATATAAACCTCATGATTTTTTATAAGTAATGGTAGAAATCATGTTTACTTGTCTATAACAATATCTGTGTAGACCTAGTTTTTAAACCAATCTTTACAAGCTTGTTTACTTCCTCATGTGCATGGGCAATCACTTACCCAATTTGAATGTCCAGATTCTCATTTTTGCTGATATATTCAGCTTGCTTTCAGCAATATTTACATCTGATGTTTTTATTCATTAATATTAAAGTCAAGACAAGAAAAAAAAAGAGTGAATTCTAATTAATTTAAAAGAAAAGAAACACAAGGGGAAGCTGAAAGACAGTAAAAGTTAAACAATGCAAAGGAATACAAATAATTTTGTTCTGTAGAGAATGAATGCTGACAGAGCAGATAGCTTGCTTTCCCCTCTGCAAGTCAATAAAATCATATTCCCTTACAGGAAACTCTCTACTAGACATTTCATCACAGACTATAATGAAAAAAAAAGGCCCAATAATATTTGAGGAAAGCGATTTGACTTAGGGAGACACAGTCTCTCTCTCTTTTTAACCAACTTGCAAAACTTTAACCAACTTGCAAAAAAGAATTATTAAACACCAAACAATTGGCTCTTGAATAGAGGCTTCTTCACACTAAAATTCCTCTCATTGGTAATAGTAGTCTCTTCTATTTTCACTGACGGTAATTTTAAGGTAGTTTTCTATGGAAAGAAAAAAGGCATTTAAGGAACTTCTTTATTTTATTATAGGTGAGTGGTAAGCAGCTGCACTGTCAGGTTTAGGCCTATATTTGCCCTGTTTTAGAATATGAAGTTAGATTCACATTCATACATGCTGTGAGAGTACAATATCCATCTGTTTTCTAGGACAGGTCTCTCTCTCTGTGTGTTCTTGTTGAACTTGTTCTACAGTTTACTACCAGCTGAGTACCGGCTGGACAAAGACATGAACCTGTCTCCCAGAATGTGAGTGAGGACTATAATAAATAGTCGTTAGAACTGGTGTTTTCTATGACTCTTTCCATAGTACTGAAAATTTAATTAAATAACTGGAGCAGATCCAATGTCTCAGTACCAGTGTATTTTGCACCTCAACCTTTAAAGGACATTTTACTAGTTTATGGGAAGACCAAATTATTTATGAATTGAGAACTACTTAAGAAGGGTCCTTCTTTAGCCTTCACTCAGAGTAGACAATTTACTAATTTCTTCATGAAATGGTGTCTGATTTTGGTTAGCTGGGATCATACATTGTCTGTTGATTTTTCACATTTAGGAGCTATTCCTTGAAAGGATTCATTGCTAACTAATGAAACAAATATGCATTTATGGCAAAGATCCACTTGTGCTGCCGAAGAATTTAGCTCTCCATAAAAATATCACCTTAACATTCATACTGTATGAGTGTTAGTTTATTCCCAGACTACATATTTAAATTAAAGATCAGGTTTCCAGTGGAAAAACAACCTTCAATATGATTCTTATGAGTGAGACTATCATGCTTATAGGCTTTCAGTCTACACAATCCTACAGAGCCCTTTTAGTAATCCTGGTATACATCACTTGTCGTCATATAGCTTGTGTCCTTAGTTTTCTACTATAGACATAACACTTGGATTTGATCATTACTATTTTTTTCAGACATTTTATGGTGAAAGAAACATAAAAAACATTATAATCATGTCTTAAGGTATAGCACACCAGGTGGGGCTTGGACTCGGATCCAGCGTCAAATGATTGGTAACATAGATGTGGACCTTCTTCTCCAGAAGCAGTTACTGCCCTTTGGCTTGCAGGTGAAGAAATAGCCAGTAGAATTTATGCACTTTGCAATATAATTTAAGCTTTTGTGTCTAGTGTTCAAGCAATGATTAAAAAAAGAAAAATGGAAGAAAGGCCATGATAAGATTGATTGTTATTTTTAGCAGGACCAATTAGCAGACGTTCAACTGAGGAAAGAATTGCAGACACCATTAAATGTAAAAGAATGTAAGTGACACTGATTTCAGTATCTAAAATGGTTAAATATTTGCAAAAATGTTTGTTGATAAAGCCCTGAAATGATCCAACCCATTTTAGAGATAAAGAAATTTGAAGATTTTTTGATAGTTGTTTTCCTCTTTATCTTTAGAGTGATTCCTATGTGACATGAATGTCATTGGTAGCAAATCCAATCATTCATTTCTTTCAGAAATGACATCGAAGATTACAGGTCCTTCTAAGCCGGTTTGAAAATGCAGCTTTGTTGTTATTAGTTTATTCCATGATCTTTTTTTTTTTTTTCCCACCATATTTACAGGTCTCATTGATTTCAGTTAAACTTTCCTTAGGCTCAGCTTTGCAAACTTTATTCTGTCCTTCCCCAGGTGTTGTTTTTATTATTTTTTTTTTTTAGTAACAAATCAGTTTCAGCTGTTTCTCCCCAAGGTTTCACAGTTCCATATATAATCCTTTTCTATTAATGATGGTGAAATGCAATGAAGGGACTGTTCAGTTTTTGAAGATTATGAACTCCAAGTTGTTGAAATGACATCTGAGCTTTTTAAACCTAGAATGGGTTTTAGAGTACTTAGATTTTGTCTGTTTGTTTCCTTTTGCTCTAAACACCAACTGTTCCTTCAGACAAAATGTCCTCTCCCATTTTAATATGTCACAAAAGACCAAGAAAATGCTGGATGTTGCAAATTTCTGTGTTGTATTTTTCCCACTGACAGGATGTACTGTAAAAGGGACCATGATATAACTTCTCATATTTCTTAATCT
Source organism: Eurypyga helias (assembly GCF_000690775.1). Classification (NCBI taxonomy): domain Eukaryota; kingdom Metazoa; phylum Chordata; class Aves; order Eurypygiformes; family Eurypygidae; genus Eurypyga; species Eurypyga helias. The sequence goes on along the minus strand of NW_010227430.1, from coordinate 2,143 downwards.
TTTTTAGTCTATCTGGTGCAATAGAAGGTCATAAAAAAGTTAAACATACTACAGGTTTCTAAACTTTTGTTACATTCTGCTTCTTTTTGTTATCCTTTAACACTTTGTTTTATTAAGATGTAACTTTTTTGCTATGAAACTATATCTCAGTAAATGAAATCATTACATTTTTATAGCCAACTTCAGAGTCTGGAGTGGGAGGTGGGGGTGTTGTTTGTATGTTTGTTTTAATATTACACAGACAGGAGAATATTTCTATGTGTTTATATTTTATAGTTTACTATGGGTGTTGGGAAGTTCACAAAATCAAAGCTTACTAATGCAAGAAAACAGTATTAATTTTACAGTTACATTTCTCTGAACTGTACATTTTGTTTAAGATTATCAGCAGTTTATAACTGTTGCCGTTGAATTTTTTAGGAGGATATGAAGTGACCTGGACCATATGTTGAAACTAATACATTAATGTCCTTCCTGGATCTGTTGTATTTGTAGAAAGATCCATTTTCCAGTTTTCCAGCTTTCACCAGTATTAGATTGATTCTTCAAAGACAACCAGTCATGAAATATCAAGCTACAATTCCACTACCAAAATCTTAATACACAGAAGTGGACTTGAGTTTGCATGCTTCATTGCCAGAAATGAAATCTAAAATAGACTTTTTTTTAATTACAATCATTCATGTGTACCAATATATTTGCCTATGGGCTAATCCATACATCAGATTATCTAATGCAATATATGCTTATTCTCTTTATCTAGCACAAGCAATTTTCACACTATATAGCTATTAATTAGAAGGCATAAATACAAATGTATTATTAAATACCAAATGACATATTTTTGCTAAAGTCTACAAATGTAAGAACTTTATAAATGTAAGAACACGAATAAACATTTGAGGAAGGTAGTTTTCAGTAAAAACTTAGAGACAAAATAATAAAAATTGTTAGTCATGTTAGTTTTTATTTTTTCCTACAAAAAGCCAAATAAACATTGAAAATGTGATAAATCTGATTTAATTTATTTAGAAATGTAAATTCAGAATATGCCAATCTAAGGTGTTTATGAAGAGCAGTGTGTTGTGGTTTAATTGAGATGAATAAAAAATATAATTGCCAAAGGCATCTTTGGTTTTGGCATAAACTATGCATTTAAAATGTCTATTTCTACCTGATTGTGAAGATAGGTACTTCAGATTTAAACATTTAATTTTTGGATGGATGAAGATAGCTGTGATTAAACTGTCCCATGCTCTGTCTATATTAGTAATGCTCTGAGTATAGAGTATCATGATACAACCCTCAGACAAACTAACTTCTATTTCCAGCATATTTCATATATGGTGGAAAGCAAAAAAAGCAGGTGAAACAGTAGTATCTAAGTACATAGAATCATAGAACATAACTGGTTGGAAGGGACCTCGAAAGACCATCTGGGCCAACCGTTCACAGAAAGGGAAGCCCAGCTTATATAGCACCCTGCCCAACTGCATCTTAGAATCATAGAATCATAGAATGGTTAGGGTTGGAAGGGACCTTAAAGATCATCTAGTTCCAACCCCCCTGCCACGGTCAGGGACACCTTGCACTAGACCAGGTTGCTCAAAGCCACATCCAGCCTGGCCTTGAAGACATCCAGGGATGGGGCATCCACAACATCTCTGGGCAACCTGTTCCAGTGCCTCACCACCCTCTCTGTGAAGAATTTCTTCCTGATATCTAACCTAAACCTCTCTGATTTCAATTTATACCCATTACCCCTTGTCCTATCACTACAGGCTCTTGTAAAAAGTCTTCCTCCAGTACCCTTGTAGGCCCCCTTCAGATACTGGAAAGCTGCAATGAGGTCTCCTCGGAGCCTCCTCTTCTCCAGGCTGAACAAGCCCAATTCTTGCAGCCTTTCGTCATAGGAGAGGTGCTCCAGCCCTCTGATCATCTTCGTGGCCCTCCTCTGGACTCGCTCCAAGTGGTCAATATGCTTCTGATATTGAGGGCTCCACAGTTGGACGCAGCACTCCAGGTGGGGTCTCACCAGAGCAGACTAGAGGGGCAGAACCTTGAAAACCTCATGAAGAATTATAGAAAGGTTTGGTTTGGAAGTGACAAGAGCAAAGTTCATCTAGTTCCAACTCCCATGCCA
>NW_010227429.1:0-39398 GCF_000690775.1 Eurypyga helias | reverse complement strand
TGTCGACGGATTTCAGGTGCAGGCAGAAGAAAAAACTGTCATAGCTGAGTTAGGGAAGAAGAAGAAAAACTTTTCTTCTTTAGCTGATCTAGTAAAAACACCCTTTTCCTTGTTCATTGACACACAGCACCTACCAGGAGCTTTTCTGGATATATATCTGGCTGCATGTATTGTGAGAAGCACTGGGATTGCAGGCTTGCAGGCTGGTAGGGCCCGAATAAGTCGTGAGGAAAAATTACGGTGACTCACAAAGACGTGGGGATTCCCGTTCATTTTGCTGGTCAGATCAACACCGTTGCCAGAAGGTAGAGAGGAACTGCCAAGTCCCCCCCACCTTCTCCCATTGGAGGCAGCATCTCCAAAACCCTTTCCTTCCTGAGCACAGCACACACATCATTTGAGAAGATCCCATTTCCAAATAAATCGTTGGGGAAAGGAATGAAAATTCATGAAAAGCGAAAGCAAAAATATCCAAGATATACATCTGACAGGTATTGCAGGCCCAGACCCAACAGAGCATTTAGATTCTAATCTCCTACTAATGCTCATGGCTTGATACACGTAGAAAGAAACAGGAGCCTTTCTGAGCCAAAAATGTGTCAAACAAACTCAGAAGCAAAATGTTAATTGATGTCTCTAGGCCTGCATATTTAATGGCACCAGAGCCATTGTGACACATCATTATTCCAACCCCCATAAACACAGCATTGGTGCCCATCACGCTGCTATAAGCATCTGCCCCAACCCTCACGAAACAGTGGCATTGCACTGTGAGTGCTGGCAGTCCAGTGACCAACGAAGCAACGTTAAACAGACACTTTCACCTTAAGCACAGCTTTCGGTGGGCTTGAGAAATCCACCCTTGCTGAAATTTCAAACAAAAACCCTTGGATGGGCCATCACTTGAGAGAAACATCTCACACAGCTAATGGGAGTCCTGGCAGACCGTTCAGCTGTGTGGTAAGCCCCTGGCCTCCAAGAACTGAGACCACCAATAACATACTTCGAGTTAAAATGGGACAGCTGTATTTCAGATAAGCTTGCTGCTTACTCCTGGTTTTCTTTGGCTATTCAGATAGAAATCAGAGGATAATACACCCTAAAGTATCAGATTTGGGTGCAATGTTTTCATGACCAAGAGTATGGATGAGGCTTTGAGAACTAGATGGTCTCTAAGTTCCCTTCCAACCCAAACCACTCTGTGATTCTATGTTGCCCCACAAAAATAGCTTACTACCTTGTAAATACTCCAGAAGTAAGGGTCTGTCCAAGATATGTCTGCTGCTAATATTTTAGGCAGGTTGACTATGTCCTAATTCACGCTTGCTCAATTACATGATTATCAAATCTTAAAGCAACCAGTGTTTCTAGTCATATTTTACCCTAGACTGTGGTTCTCAGCTCAGATCTATACCTTATTTACACTAGAATTTAACATCATGTATGCAAATGTTTCACATGACTGTGGCAGGTTTCCCCACAGAGCACTACAGCACATCATCTGGGGTTTTTCCCCCCATAAAGGTACAGTGGAGGGGACAGACTGTGCTAGTGTCTGCTTTCGCCAGGCAAAGCACGGAGGCTCTCCTGGCAAGAGGAGGAGCTGCCAGAGTAGCAGGAAATTTCACTTTCCCAAGTGTTTCCTAATTAGCACTGTTTCTGGAGGCAGAGTACCTAATCCCAGGGTGCAGGACTGACCTGGTTACTGAAGGAAGGCACTGTCTAACCCTGGTTGCCCACTGTTCTCCCTGCTATGGAATATACTTATTATGTGTTCACACAATTGGGCTCTGTACTCCTAATTCAACCCTGAGCCAGCTGGGACTCAGAGAAGCAGCCCTGCCCAGCTGGTGATGTTAGATGGGGTATTTGTGCACAAGTGTCATATTTTCATATAATACAGATGCCAAAGGGGAGCACAGTGTTCTGCCTACAAAATACACCCCTGTAAGTGCTCCACAAACCAGGATCTGATCATGATGTACCTACAGCCAGCAATTCAGACAAGATGAATATATCTTAATGCTTGTCAGATAGCATGATTATCACATCTCAGAGATCACGTTTGCCTCCCTAGGCCAGGGATTATCAGCTCAGCAAGCCTGTGGCTCCTACAATTTCAAGGGACTATTCCCTTTTTCTAGAGCTCCCCTTAATCACCCAAATGCTATAAGACCTGCACCTGCAGGTCAGGCAACAGAGGTGCTTCCCATCACCCTGCACCCACAGCAAGCCCTGGGCCACAGCTTGGAAACACCCTTCTCTTCACCAGGACGTTGCTCCCCCCTTGCAGCTCTGGAGCACTCCGTAACATAGCCCTGGTCACGCTTGTCAGTACTGCGCTGAGCAAAGCAACCCCCACCCTGACCCCGATCACATCAGACCCCACTGACAGCATCTCCTGCAAAGGCGATTTCAGCAGCACCCGCATATAAGGAAAAGCACCACAGGAGCCCTTCTGCCTAGCAGAGAAAGGCTCGGGAGGCTGAAAACGTAACCAGAGGAGCCTGCGTACATCTTATCTGGGATGCCAGAATGCTGCCTTTATAAGCAGAGCCCTGTATTATCAGAAAAGAGGCTATTTTCAGCTTCTTAGCTCACCCTCTGGAGCGGTGGGTGACCGGTGCTGCAGGAGCTCATTTAGGAGTCAGGAGATAGAGAGCAGCTGGGGATTTCCGGGAACAAGGGGTCACCCTGCATCCACACCAGCCTCTCTGCATGCTTCCAGCAGCGAAGCAGAGCAGGCTCAGTGGAAGAAGGCAGGTGCCATTAAATTACGATAATTTAAAGCATTTTTTCGCCTAACCTGCTAAGCTACTGACATCTTTTTTTATCCCCTGCACCAGAGAAGAGAGGGAATGCAACGAGGACAAATAGACTTAGATGATATTTTAATACATGTAATAAAACTCAATTCTGATCAAAAAGTTAAATAATTTATTGTGATTCTATGCATAGTATACTAAAATATAACACAGTTAAAGCAATAATTTATTCTTTGACAACAGGAAACAGCTGATAAAAGAAAACCTCTTTTGTTTTGGATTTACAGACCATTTCCCCTGTGTTATGTTTGCTTTGGCTGTCTCTTTGGCATCCGCTGGTAGAGATGAGGAGGGGAAGGCAAGGGTGTTGTTCAAAACACAGGACCCCCAAACGCTGTTACTCCTGTTGTCCTCGGCACAGAGGTAGCAAGGATCCTCCTGAACCCATTTCCTCCCCCTCAGCCTTTTTTTTTAAGGTAACTGTGTGAGGCTACTGTCCTAGCAGAGATCCCAAAACTCTCTGGAAACACATCACAAACTTCCCAGGAATAGACAGACTAGGAAGTCCATAGTCTGGAGACAGAGCAAAAAAAGAAAAAAAGAATAGCCTAAATAAACCAGAATGCAATTGCTCTCATGTGTTCCTCTGCAATCCTTTTGTGCTTGGCTGGTGGTTTTATTTCCTAAAGGAAGCACTCCTCAATGACTGTCACATGTGTCTAGCCCCCCTTTCCCAACACGAAGAGTGAACCTCTGCATATTTTGGGTTGCGCGCTCTGCTTCAGGGGCAGGCTAGGCCTTCCAGTCGCCTCTTCACAGCACCTTGGGTAAGAAACCTCTCGCCATGTGGTGAAGTTGTACCTGCGCTCCCTGCTCCCAGCATCGGGCAAACAGTACCTGAGGAGCCTGGAGACCATCGCCTCAGACAGGGCTCATGATGGAAGGGAAAAAGGATTTCTTGTCTTTTCTTAATGATGAACAAAGAGGCTTTGAGATTGCTTTCTGTTTGGTTCGTACCTGAGGAACAGCAGGACTACCAAGTCTTGCATTGGTGGATTTGTTCTTTCTTTTACCCTGGAGAACCCTCTGGAGGTCTCAGAGAGAGGAAAAAGCAGGATATTGAACCTTTTCTGCCCAATGGTTGTTACAGCCTGAAGAAGGGCTCAGGAACCCTAAGCTTGTCTATGCCACCTGGCTCTCAAACCCGTCTTGCAAAGCTATGACCTTTACATGCAGGCAGAAACCACCAAAAGGTTCTATTAAATCACTTTTATTTTCCAAGCTTCAGGGATTTTGAATATTGTGATGCAGTGATAAAGTAACTGCACCATGTATTTAAAATTGTCTGAGATTTCTACTGTAGACCTTAAACACAGTGCTAAATAGGGCAAACAAAAATAGCTGTTACTTTGACAAGTGCTTATTTAAAGCCTGTTTTGTCAGCACGGCTGCCCTGGTTATGACAGGGAAGTTGTCTAGAAATTGCATAATTACCAATATTAAACGCAAAAGCAAAACAGCACCACACAATTCTCTAATGGAGCAGGTCATGTTTGCCATGGCTGTTGCAGCCTCTGTTAAGGCTGATGCAAACCATGGCCTCAGGAAAATGCCGTGCTGCTGCTGCTCCTCGTTCAGTCTCAGTCCAGGAGGTTGCCCTGCTCTTGGCACTCAAATTGCTGCACCAGGAGAGGTGATAAGGACACTGGAGAAGAGAAGGCTCCAGGGAGACCCTATAGCACCTTCCAGTCCCTGAAGGGGCCTACAGGAAAGCTGGAGGGGGAGTTTTTCAAAGGGCCTGTAAAGACCCCAGGGCAGGGGCTTTAAACTGAAAGCGGCAAGATTTAGATTGGACATCAGGCAGAAGTTCTTCCCGGAGAGGGTGGTGAGGCACTGGCACAGGTTGCCCAGAGAAGCTGTGGATGCCCCATCCCTGGAAGTGTTCAAGGCCAGGCTGGATGAGGCTTGGAGCAACCTGGTCTAGTGGAAGGTGTCCCTGCCCATGGCAGGGGGGTTGGAACTAGATGGTCTGTAAGGTCCCTTCCCACCCAAACCATTCTGTGATTCTATGATTATGTTTTCTTGCTCGCCTGCATGCTGCTGAGAGAAGGCAGCATTACTGCCGTTGCTGCTCGACTCTTAATGGACTTCAGTATAATAGGAGTGAGGATTAGAAGGTGAGGGGAGAAACAGTCCAAAAAACATTAGTAGATCCTTTCTGGACATTATAAATTTTGTAACAAGTTCAGCACTTGAGCTTCTGTGGAGTAAAAGAAAATATTTAGTGATTTTGCCCTCCTTCCTCTTGCCTTGACTTTCTTCATAGTGGAAAGGAGGTGAGAGATGACCAGCTCAGAGATGTTTTTTTAATGATTTGATTTCACAGACTTAGTGTTCCTTATGTACCACTCATCTTTCTCTCCATCTCCAGAGGCACCTTCAGATGGCTTGTCCTCCTATTTTCTATCAACTCAGCAAGTCACTCGAAGGGCCTATCCATGTGATCCATTTTTCAGTCCAACCGTAGAAGGAAGCACTACAGCAAGCTCCACGCCACCTTTCCCCCACCTCCTTCCCTCCCAAGGTTTATTGCATGCACCAGGGCAGGTTTCCACCCGTGAACACTTGTTACACGTGACATACTTACCTGAATGCAACCTTGGTATCGACCTGCTCTGCACTTCAGTGTAGCTCGTTTACTTTCAGGAAGAAACATAGAGAAACTGAACAGGGAGCTCTGGCCTGCTGGTAAAGATCCCCTCTCTCAGTGCTGCTTATCCAGTGTCTTGCCTGGGAAAAGCAGCAGCAGGGTCAGGAGCCTTTGGATGCTGAGGCAGGTGCACTGGAAGTGACAGATTTGCATTTAGCATCCAACAGTGAAAAACCTGATTTAAGTGACTTGGTCAGCATCATATGCATTCGCAGGAGCATGTGTACCATCCAATAGTTGAATTCCTAAGGCATCATGTAATCTTCTCCCTTCTTGTAACCTGCTGCCTCATGGGCTGCGTGTCTTCCAGCTCCAGAAGCACTTGGGGTGAGGACCCTACAGCCAAGGGCTTTCTTCATAATACTGTCTTCATTAATTTTAACAGCAGAATCGTCCTGTGCACTACATGAGGATGGGGACTTAGGGAAGAAAATTAGCATCATCATTTAATTAAAAATGGATCATAATAATAAAATCTGCAAAAAGGGACTGGCGTGGGATTACGAAGAGAACCTTAATTGTGGAACTCTTCCTATTTGACTTTGAGTCTTTGATTTTTCCACCTTAACACAATCTTTTTAACTGCTTTGGCATGTAATTTCCTATTTTGAAAAAAAAAAAAAAGAAAAACTGAAATGTTATCATTCAGCTTCACGCTGACACTTGTACATGTCATCAACAAAGTTGGAATCTTTTCTATCCAAGGCTCTTCTCACTTGACCTAAAGGATTAACTGATAGCGGTGATACGTTGCACTTCAGCTTGCTCACTGCAGGCCAAATATAAGGGGAGTCTGGCTAAAACACTCCCCTCTGTTGCAAGCATGTGCAAACTGCAGGTTTTCAGATGCCTAGAAATTCCATAAATTTTCTTTGGCAGTATAGTGACATCAGACTTTCAGTCCCTACTACAAATGAGGCGTACTGACAATGTTTTCTGAAGATGAAGTTGCCAGCCTTTTCTTTTTCCATGGGTGAAAACCCTTTTTCCATTATGTTTGGGAGAGATGAAATGTTTCAGCTGAAACTACCCATGCAAAAAAAAAACAAAAACCAAATCCACAACAACAAACCACCCTCAAAAAAACAAACCATGCTTCAGAAGGCATCTGAAGAAAATTTCAGGCTGAACAGCCAAAGCTTGACAAAAGTTACACAAAATTGGAAACAGGACCTTCTAGTCTGAAACACTGGATGCTTTTAGTAACCAACAGTGGTCCCCAGTTGCTCAGGTTTCCCTTGGCAGGCAGAGGATAATCATCCTCGGTTCTTTCAGCAAAGCCTTTTAGACCTTCTGGTGAAAATGAATAAACTGTCATCATCGCCAATCCCATCTATGGTGATTATTAATATTATCTGGAAGAAAAGCAGGGCTTTGTTCACACACAGGATTTCCTAACAATGAACCTATGTACGACATCCCATGCGTAAGAGCAGAGCTTCCCTTTTCGTCTGGGCCGGCAACCGTGTTCCAATCAATGCTCTGCCCCACGGGCATCACTTGCCAGCCAGATGAAGGTACTGGAAAACATGTTCTGCCTCTGCTGGCATCCTAAGTAGATACTGGTGAAGGTGTAAAACACTGCCACTTGTATTTCTCTTGTAAAGAATTGTAAAACCCAGTGCAAACAACAGAGCGGCACAACGCACCTTGAGAGCAAACAAATATTTGTGTGTAAATTATGAACAAACATGTCTAACTGTTTCCAGCCAAGATGTTTCAAATATTTCTATTTTTGTGGCTACACAGATGCCTTGCTTTCTTTACAGTGCTTTTAAATTCAACAAAACAGAAGAAAACTGCTCAAGTTCAAACTTCTTGACATTATTGTCAGCTTACTTCCATGAAGCTGAACACCGAATATTATGAAACAGCTCAGGAATGCTGGACGTAAAGGGAGATTTCCTTTTTTTCTCCTTCAGCTGAAATATCTTTTGGCAATAAATCCCCACCGGAAATGTGCTTTCCCTGATTCCCCGGCTTAATTAGCTCAAACAATGTAAGATATGTAACACTGACCACCATGGGAAACCTGATAACAAAGAACAGTGATACAATGCAAGCCTTTCAAACAGATGCAGCCAGTACCCTGCTAAGACAAAAGTGGATTCAGTGGGGTGTCAAGCCTTTTTTTCCTTTGCTGCTGCAGGAGACACTAGCACTACGGAGAGAAAAGGTAAACTCTGCCATGTTTTTCCCCAGTAATGATCTAAAATTGCTGATTCCTCTCTAGTATGCAGGTCACACATTAATTAGTATTTTCGTCAAGGAAGAGACAGCGAGCAACGCTGCAGCTCCTCAGCACTCAGGATGCATTCACTGCTATTGCCATAGGGAAAACTATGATAAAACTGACCCCAAAACTGGTTGCTCCTGTGGAAACAGGTGGAGCTCCTGGCCAGCGAGACTGCATGCCCTCACATGCTCTTTTTTGAGAGAGTTGAGGCTGCAGTTTCCTCAGGATTTCTTTCCTGGGCTGTATCCTGAGCAGCCTTTCCCCTCTGCCCTCACTGAGCACTCAATCCCAGCTCTTTGTCATCCTTCAGCAGTGGTTTGTGCAGATGGATGGTGACCAAGAAGGGTGCGCTGACTCGGGTTATGGATACCCTTGTTCTTCTTGCTTTGCCTTGCTGCAGTACTGCTAGCAGGTCGAGCAAACTAGTGCCTGCCCCTCTTCGGTCGCAGGGTACTAGGGTGGCTGGAAAGCTGAAGGAGGGGTGAAGAATCAGGGGCATGAGCAGTGGGTGAGCACGGGCGATGGCGCTGCAAGAGACAGTGACGTCAGCGGTGACTGCGGCAACGAGAAATACAACCTCTCTGGAGACAAGCAGAGTTGGGACCCTACTTAGGTCAGAACAAAATTAATGTTCATTTAGGGTCTGGATTGGTGTCCACAGTGTGTGTAGTCCCAGCGTACATTAAAGCTGCTCTCCTCCGATATTATTACATGCCAAAGGTGAAAAGATGCATTAAGCTTTTTTTCCACTTATAGTTTATAATTTTTACATCTAGATGTATTTATAGATTTCCTTTTTCTTTTACTTGCATTAGAACCTTGAGCCCTATCATTTCTATTCCCTAAAATACACCGTGGACACCAGAGGACTGGCCAGATTATAATGTCATGGGGACACAGGTAAGGAAGTGCAAGTAAACACAGACAGGAACAGGGATTTCTTAGTCAGAGCACTTATAGTTTGCAGCTTCTTTTGGTTTTGTTATTACCTGTGTAACTCAAATGCCTTGGAGGAAAATGGCAAAGTGACTTTGGCCAGGTCCACCCGGCCAAGCTCTGTTGACTCAGCAATGTCCGTCAGGGACATGAAACCGGTCAGAGAGCCAACTTCCATCCATGCCAGATGCGCTGGGGCCAGACACGCTGGCAGGGCTGTGCCGTACCGGCTCAACTCGTTTCACTTGTGTGTGGGTCCAGAAAGTGTGCGCTCTAGCAGCGCAGCCCTTCCCATGTACACCTGGCCCCTCAGAAAAGGTAAGAAAGCTCTACATCCAGAATTCCTCCAGGAGAGCTTCTGGACAAAACAGAGAAGCAGCGAATCTAACCAGTTCAGGGTCCAATGACTTGCGTATTCCTGGTATAATATTGAATGGAATTGAGGAAGCTCAACAGCCCTCTCTTGGGCTTCTTTGTTCATTGTGAAGAACCAAAGGTCATGGGCTCACTTTTCTTCTGTGGCTTGCCTTTGAAGCACAGGTGGTGTTGGTGCGCTGCAGGGCCCCAAGCAGAAGGTCCCATTTGGTCCATCCGCAGGTGGCTAGCTCTTTTTGGCATCTCTGGTTATCACCTTTGCATTACAAGGCCAGTTGTGATCTGACTGGTCTGTTAAACAAACTAGATTCATCCCTCTGGCTCTGCTGATACTCAACTGTAGCCCTCAGTTGGGTAAATCACAGATCCTCCAGCTTTATTTATATTAATTTAATTACAGATAGACCAATATTGAAATGGCCCGCTTGCACTGTAGGCAAAATAAACAAATGCTTCTTTGGTGATCAGTGCATCATGTTTTGTTTTATATTACAGCCTGCATGACGACTCCAGACCATACCTAGAAAACGTGGCAGTCTGAGTTCTCAGAGACAGTAAATATTGCTCATTTTCCAGTATATCAAAGTGAGAGAGTCTACAGAATATGAAATTATTTTATACACCAGGTATGAAAGTATTCCATACACCAGGTATTAAGTCTCAGTTCCACAAAAGTAACTGGAAAATTGCCACTAACCAGCAGACACAGCACTTCAGTCTAGGAGGGTATGTGTGTGTATGCGGTGGACAAATGTAAGAAGCCTAAGGAAAGCAAAAGAACTATCAGGAGCGTACAAGAGATTACAAAATCTACTATGTCTATCATGAGCGCTGGGCAGCCACACGTGTCCTGCATCTGGGTCTGCAAATTAGTCCTATACAGGGCTGCAGCATCACTTATAAAAAGATTGTAATTCATGGAGTCTTATAGAGCTGTTCTTAAATACTGTTTATCAGGCACAGCTGTGCTTAATTTCTGCCTATATAACCCTTCGTTTCAGCGGAGATTTTGAAGAGGCTCCTATTAGCACCGCAATTCTGGAAACAACTTGCATGAGAAAACAAAGATGCAGAGCTCCTCCTTCATCTACTTTTCCAGCCAGGCAACCAACTACACCGCCAGTAGAATAACACCAAACCCCTGGTTTTATGCAGAAGAGCTGGTGTGAACATTTTCTTTGGTTTGCCTCCAATGGGGATAACAGTCTTCTTGGGATTTGGGTCTGACTGTTCACTGTTTTCTCAAAAAGAGCTCCCCCAGGGCTCTGGCAGAGTTTGGTTTGTAACTTCTGAGGCTCTGCATCTGGAGATCTGCCAAGCCTCTGCCTTTGGGTGATACACGCTCCCATTTAATGGGAATCTACCGCCCCCGCCCCACACACGCACACGGTTTCAGGCAGGAGGTACTACTTTTTCTGAGAAAATTACTGCTATGCAGACACGCAGCAGTTGCCTATGAGCAGTCACGCAGCTGCGGGATGCATCGGATCTATTAGACACGTGGCAGACGGTTGGTTGCCTCTTGCACAGGAAAACTTCTGCATCCTATTGATCCCATATGGGGTGGTTCTGTACCTCAAATTCAGTCAGTTCATCTGCCTGGCATGCCTGGAGCTGGTGAAACAGCTAACCCTCCAAATCACTGCACAGCACATTGTCATTGTCACTACGCTTCCCACGCGCTTGGCATGATGACCTAATTAAACCAAGATTTTCAGTCTCTTGCCTGGTGTTTCATTGGCCCACGTTCACTTAAACATATGCCTCCACAAGGTCAGCTCAGGAAGGTAATGAAACACCAGCCAGAAAAAGAGTGCTTGCCAAGGGCACTCTTGTAACAGAAATTTGCACAGGGCGACTTTACCCCGGCCCGACTCAGGTGGTTGCACAAAATGGAGAAATGTCACGGAAGATTTTGGATATCTGTAGAGCTTATGGGGGGGGGAAAAAAAAAAAAGACGCAAGAAATAGGTTCCTAAACTAATAAACATATATCAGTGCCTATGTACTAAATTACATTATGTGATTTTACATTCAGAGGAATTACAGTTTTTTCTTCTTGAAAACAGTTTTCTTCTTGTTTCCAGTTGGATAAAGGAAGACCAACTTGTTGAATCATTTTAACTGACCTGTGTTACTGGGAAGACTAGAGTATTTCAGTACTTTAGTACTTACAAGCTTAAATTTATAGAGAATAGTCAAAACGAAGATCTGTTACAGGCTTACAAATAAATTTTTTTCTGGAGATGCACACACTATTTTTTGATTGGTATACTTCTTTACCATGCAGCCAGAAAAAATCAATCTGCTTGCTGGAAAAGTGTAGATAGCACTAAACTTACTGAGTAACTGGTTCTCTGGTTACAACACTAAAACACTGATGCTGAAGGAGGCAGTGGCTGGTGTAGTTAGGAAAGAAGGCCTCTCTAAAACCAAAGCGACTAGCTGAATTTTTTCTTCATCTCTCATTAATCCCAAAGGGAAAACTAAGTTTTTGTCCAAGCTATGGCTGTGGATATAAAATAGCTTGGCCTCTTCTCCATGTGCAGAAAGCTTTATCCTGTCCCTATAAGTTTATGGTCTATCCCTAGGTAAATGCTGAGCCCAAAAACAAGAGATGGTCAAACAGAACTGCCACAACATCAACGAACAGGCTCCACTGACATCGTAAGGAGTCAGTCCAAAGTCTCTGAGCTGAACACCCCAAGCTTTCCAAACATCAGGGTTACAAAAGGTGTGGCTCATGTCCTTGCTATATATACATATGCACATGTATAGCCATTTTCTGATTACTGCTAGCTTCTATGTCTTTTAATAATATAGTCCTCCTCTCTGAATGGCAATTGATTGTCACAGAAGTTACTTTTAATGTATTCACTTTCTATGTACCTGTCTCCAGGTAACGCCAGGACTCCATCCACAATGCCAACTATCATATTTTCAAAATTAAATCTTTTCTCATGGTCACTGCACGAGGACAAAATCAATCTGCCTCCCATCACGCTGTGTGAATAAAACTGAGGATGTAGGATGATGCCAAACCACACATTTGTGGAAACATTTAAGCATTTTCTTAGCTCCTTTGGTCTGTCTTGAAATTCGAGCATGTGCTTAAAATCCTTTGCACTATTGCATTTTGGAGGCCAAAGTATTAGTAGGGAAAATGGCCAGAGAGCGGTATAGATCTGACAGGTCTTATATACTACACTAAAAATGTCGGTAGATCACAAAGCCCTTCACTGAATTGTTTTAACTGATGAACAAAATCTTGGTCTCCTTTTTGTCAGCTGACATTTTGAGCAACTCATGGTCCCAGGATACTGTTGAGAAAAAATGAAGAATACAGTTGATGAGATTCAGGGCCCTGGGCCTGTAAGGTGCCCCCTGCAAGCAAGATGTTAAACCCCAGTGACATCCCTGCATGGACAGAAAGGTGGACCTGTGCAAGCTCTACTTCCCCAGATCAAATCTGAAACCATCGCAGGAGTCACTGCCTTATGGCATTGTACTCATGTCCACAGACAGCAACTTTAAATAAAGTAGGGCTCTCATTCACATTCGTTGAGTAAATGTTGTTACTGCCTCCCAGCTCTTTGCTACCACCCAGGCTACGATCTCCTGACAACAAAGTTGACAGGAGGGAACTGATGTCTCAGCCTCAGCCATTGTAATTTAGACACTGCACAGTCTAGCACCTTAGCATGAACCCTCCCTTCTTGGTGGCTTGAACTAAATACACAGTGAGGTACAACCTGGAGTGCCTGAGGTGTAGGTACATGCATCCCAATATTACTTCTGCCCCAGAGGGATAATCATCTAAGGCCAAAGTCCTCTGCTCATGTAGGGGAACAAAATAAGTGTAAAAGGCAAATGGAAAAGTTCACAGTATTTTACACCCAGCCACTGCCACTCACGGACAAATAAAAGTGCGTGTGATGTGGGCTCTGTAGCAGCACTCAGCAGGTAGCCTCCCACTCCTCCCAGCTGGGTACCCAGTCCAGTCCACACCAGTGGAACGAGTTCCCACGAGCTCCCAGTAGAGCTCTGCTACGAGCCACAGCAAAGGCAGAGCCAAATACGCAGCAGTGATGGAGACTGCATCCAAAGGCCCCTGTCCCTGTTCTGCAAGGTCCCACCCTCCACCATGGCTTTACCCCAAATCACTCCCATTCAGAGGTGTTGGTTCCCATCCTCTGTCAGACCCTTCTTCCATGTGCTCCAATCCTCAATGTCCACAGCAGTACCCTGCTGTGTTTCCAAGCAACCAGGTTTGTTTTTCAAGGAGACATTTGCCAACTGCTTTAAAAAATGCAAACTCAGACCAAGTGCTCCATGCTTTTGGATGCTGCCGTACCTTTTAGAGCCATTATTACAGAGTGGCATAGAGTCATTTTATTATGGGACTCACATTTGGATTTTAAATGTTCTTTCCATTTCCACAGATCAAGCTTGCATTTTTATTTTATTATTACAGCTTGATTATTGCAATCTAATTTTCATTATTGCTTCTAATTATTACTTAGCTCTATTGGTTATTAGGTTCATCACTCCTTGGAAACTTCCGTGTTAGATCTGGTCTGGATAAATATCAAAAGATTCAGATACTTTTCCAGAAGTTTTGAATATGCAAAATTGTCTGTATTCCTGGAAAGGAATGGAAGTTAGCATGTGAAAGAGGAAGAATCAGACAAAGTAAGGCAAATTAAAGGACAGAATCTAGTACCTCCCATCTCTGGGAGAATTTCCTTAAAACTGAGACACAGCATCCTAGTGAGCCTGTTTCTGCATAACTTGTGCTAATTTAAAATGTTTGCGTTGTATCATTACCCTTTATTATCAGGCTTTCTGTAATGGTCAGTGTTACATATCTCAAGCCATGTGAGCTAATTAAGTCAGGAACTGCAATTTTTAGAGTGGTGATTAAACCACCACAAGTGATATAACCGATTATTCCCACAATAGCATTCCCACACTATTTCATCATCTCAGAGTCTGGCTGTACTTTGAGAAAAAGAAAAGTAAGCTCATTTTTTGAAAGTGGGTCTAGTTTAAGTCTTCACCCAGACATCTGTGTGAGGCCTTTTCTATAGAAAGAACCGTGGAAGGGGGAAGCTCTTTGCTGTGAATTTCAGAATAAAGTACCTGCTAGTGGTTGGCTCTTTTCAGCAGTCTCCTTTAGCTCTCCTGTGAAGAAAGCCAACTGGCAGTGTTGAAAGTGCTGCAGACAACAGCCAAATGTGTGCCTCTCCGTGGCCAAAGAGTGCGTGGTGCCACCACCCCTCCATGGTGGTGCCCAGCACAGTTTCACAGGGCACTCACCCTAAGGCAGCTGGGGCAAGAGAGCAGCTCTCCTCTTACCACCCCTCCTGGGCTTGGGTTGGACTTGAGCTGGGTTCAGACACGCCATGGTCACACCACGTCCAGCCAACCATAATGCTGTCATGTAGACTGGACCCCAGCAGTGCACTTGGCTGAGGATATGGGGATGCCTCATGAAATGCTGAAGATGCTTGAGGCAAAGAAAGCTAAATCTGAGGTATCCTTACATGTTTGGTCTTGAGTGTGTGTAAGGATGGGGGTGTGAGATGAGCTAGATCAACGAAGAAACGTAGATTTGTCTTGAACAATGAGAATTCTTACAGTCAAATCTCCCTGTCTGTCTGGGGAATGCTGCCTTCAGCAATGGCTGAAGAAGGAAGGGACTCGCCTCCGCGCCATGGAGACAGAGTAGTGCTGTGGAGGTATCTCGTTACAGTTGTTAAAATTGCACAAGGGTTGTTTTGTGAAAATTTATGCCCAGTTCTGGCTGCTCGCTATAGCTGTTGAAGACCATTTGGTCTTAAATAATCAACTTTTTGAAGGGATGCTTTTGGATGCCTTCAGATTTTGTCTCAGTTTTGTTTTCTGTAGGAGAAAAAGGCCCATGAAGGCTAGCAATCTAAAATCATTTCCCAAAACGCCACCCTTTCTGGTAAATAAGTTTATACCAAAAATTTACCAGGGTCTAGCATAACCTAAGCATAACTATGCAATTTCCTTGTAAATTCTGGGTTTATTTTAGTTATTTCCGCATAGAATTGCCAATTACAGTACCATCCACTAAAGTATAAATGCTTATTTCAGAAAATGCTCAAGCAGAACTGACATCAATTGGCCATTTCAAATATCCCATTGCTTTTCTAGTTTCTCCCCCCTCCCTCAAATTTGATTCTTAATGCTGGGAAATGCTCCATTCTGGGTGATGTGTGCACAGAGATTATAAACAGTCACGGTATGGTCTGCTTACTGATACACGGTTAATTCAGTTGTTTTTTTACATTCTTCCATCTTCATATAATGCCTTTGCATAGGAACTTAGGACTCGTATCAATTTGATTACAGGAGAAAAGGCAATCCAATCCAATGAATTATTCTGAAGTAGAAGAAATTTTAGTGCCAGAAAGATCTCTACCTTCTAAAATTGAGCTGAAACATGGATTATTTGTGTTTCACTATATCCAGGCAAAGCAGCGAACTGTGTTCAGCTTCACAAGGACAACTTTAATGAATTTTCCCTCTAGGTACAAATGAGAGGAGAATCTTTCCCCGTGTGACAGACACTTTCTTCTTCTGCAGTACTTTTGTAACCAACATCTGTGTATTTTACTTCAACTTTTTCAGGTATCAGGCTAAATTGCTTCACCATTAGAGAATGTATAATGCAATTTGATTCATTTTTCAGTTTACATCAGTGGTAAATTTATTTTAAAATACATGCATATGGCATAGCCAAATATATTATCCTGAATTGAGAATGAATTGTAATTACTGGACTACAATTTTCTCCCAGTCAATCCTACACCCATCCTAAAGGGTGCTTCCATATTTGTTTTCCTTGAGACTTAATTATTGTACACCCTAAATAAGCCATCTTCTACTTCTCATTTGGCTATGAGTAAAGGTTTAAAGGATCTATTTTCTGTATTATTAAGGAGAAGGCTTTCAATTTCTAAGCTGTAAATACTTATGAAAATACTTGATCTGAAATAACATATTGTACATTAAGCTGTAATGAAGAAAGTTCCCATTATTTCTGCTGCTGATGGCAGAGGGATGGAATTTAAATTCAGACATGTTGGTAATTGTCAGCTCCTTTCTCCTCCTTGAAAACCAATGAAAATGAAATCCATAACTTATAATCCACATTTAGAGTTATGCTTAATAGCTGATGACATGATATGACCTATGGGAGAAAATAACAGAAGGACTCTCAACTTGAAGAAATTCAAGCCTAGACATCTAGGGAAAATAATCCAAAACTCAGTTATTCCTCAAATGGGAAAATGAGGAAAGTAATGCTGAAAGAAGCCTAAGGGTGATAGTAGAGAGTGCATTAAATGTGACTGAGCAAAAAAAAAAAAAAAAAGAGAAAGGGAAATTTTTGGCCGCAGATTCAAAGACATCACCTCCTGGAAAAGGGAAGAAAAGATTCCACTCCATATGGCTTTGGTGTGACCACACTAGGAATACTAAATTCACTCCTGGGTACCTTATTAGCATCTAAAAGGGCAGGTTCAGTGGAGAGCAACAATAGTGTCTAAGGGGTTGTCTGGGCTGACTTTTAAGGAAAGATTAAAATAGTTTAGGGGTGGACTGGGGCACCTTTTATTCCTGTAGAGTAGCACTTTAATTCTTATTCCATCCTTTTCCCCTACATTTTAACAGGCCTACTTACAAAGCAAAATATTATGGGCAAGTGTGTAAAAGTCTGGCCCTAAAGATATATGTATCGGCTAAGCAATGAACGGGGGAAGTTCCAATAGACACCTGTGTATGTTGGAAGGGTTATTAACACCAGTGGGCATAAGTTGGAACAGGTTGATATTTTTAAAGGCAGAAATGTAAAAGAAAATGAAAACTTATTGACAAGTCTGTTAGGGTATTGATTACTCTCATAAATGAAGTGATGCATCTCTTGACATATCTAAAACGACGTTTGCAAAGCACAAGTGACTGTACTCAAGAGAGCAATCCGGCACTGGACAGAAGGTGGAGTAGATGGCTTAGTGGGTTCCTCTTATTACTACTTGCACTGACTTAAAAATTTTAACGAGAGACGGGGAGTTACAAGACAACCAGGTAATAAATATGCACCACTGTCTAATGTATTATTTGGCCAAAGCCCAGATAATTCCTGAAGTACACCTCAGGGCCTCATTTACCACTGACTCCAGTGCTAAATATCTTACAGTCCCACCTCTGCCTGGCTGGAGCAGTGAAGCATTACACAGTATAAACAAGAAATCCATCAGTAATCCCGAGTTGCAGCCTCTAATGGTAGTGTTGGGGGCACCCTTCGGATCTGCTAGAAATACTCTGTAGATGAGGGTTTTGCTGGGTTTAAGTCTACTAAAACATCCCTTGGACTGTTGCTTTTCCAGAGTTTCTCTGCCGTGTCCTTTTCAAGTAGCACCTTCCTCTTCTTCCTTACCTGGGCCTGAGGCTTCCATCACGTTGATCATCACCCCTTCGGTCAGGGTGATGACAGTTCAGATCCTCTCACAGATGGATCTGCCAGCCTTTGATCCTGCAGACACTGCAGTGATGAGGTACTGGCCACTTACACTGACCTCCTGCAGCCTGACTGCACCCCAGCACTGGATGCTTATTGTCTCCCCAGGGTGTCCCCTCTTCTCTAGTGCTCAAGCAGGCTTTGTTAGCAGCTCCTGCGTTTTGGCAGAATGGTTTATTTTCCCTTCATAGGTCATTAAATCTCTATTGATTTCAAGCAATTGGTTCTCCACGCTGTGCAGACTTTGTTATAAATTACTGATAGGGGATGTGAGTTGGTTTGGCTCCCCATCCAGTGTATTCAGCAGCGAGTTCTGAGTGCATGTTTCTCCCGTTACTCTTGATGTGGTCCCCACACAATGACAGCAGCAGTCCTGCTTTTCTCCAGAGCCGAGCATGGGTAATTTCCTTAGCCCGGGCTCCCAAGGAGAAACCACTTCATATTTATACATTCTCCCTTCTCCCAGTGCAACTTTACTCTCCTCTCTACCCCCCACCCTGAAAAAATGTACATCCAGATTCAATTACCACCTTCCAAAAATAGGCAATAAAAAAAAGGCAATAGACCCTTTTGCTTATTTTTTAATCACTTTAAGGCAACATGACAGTGTCTCTCAACTGTGAAATTACCCATACTGGGAAATTTTCCTTCCCTAAAGAAGGTCCTCTCTGTGAAATGGCAACAGTGTTGTGAGCTTTTTTTGGTTTTCCACAGCCCTTTCTGTAACAAATACTGTTGTCACTGCAGCCTTTTTGCCTCTTGGAAAGCACTGGCCTCAAACAGAGCCATGCCTAGCATCCAGCATCCTTCAGGGCTTACTGCAAAGACTGGCTTTATGGGGATCTGAACTGAGATCTACACAAGTTTGGATCACATTTGGGTCAACCAACCTGCAGCAATCTGACAAGAAGAGTTTCCATGCTTTGTTTCTTCTTCAGGGACATCTGCAAACGTTTGTGTTTCTTTTTACCAAACACATATTTAGTGAGAGAGGAGGTAACATCTTTCCCAATATTCATCCTTAACTATTTCTGTCATAATTTCCGTCCCTTTCATCATCTTCCCAATATAAAATATACTTAGTATTTATTTATAAAAAGCCAAGAGTAGGCGAGGTATTTCACAAACAGCAATGATGAAAACAGTTTTTTTGACAATGCATATTTCTGACATATTCATTTTACCATTCTCCTTTCTTATATTCTTAGACTCACTCACCAAACAAAGTTTTCATGAAGGTAGCAAACAGTGCAAAGAGAAAACAGGGTAAGCACGGAGAGAAAGAATGAGCAAAAGAGAGAGGAAAACCCCAGGAACTAACTTCTGAGATATTTGTTAAAGTAAGGGCTGTGGCAAGATAAACATTGTTCAATGATTCCATTCAATAAAGTAGTTCTTCCTTTGAAAACAACCACAGCCAAGCCAAAGACGGCCAGGAGTTTCTGGAGCAGAAATGCTGGCATCTCTGAAGATCTCTGTAGATACAGAAATCACGAGGAGATGGAAGAATAAAATTTAGATTAACAGTGAATTTTCTGAGCTTGAAGACCCACAGCAGAAAGCAGAGCTGAGCTTCCAAGCTGGTTCATTGACTGGGGAAGGAGGTGCAGTTGTCATTTTACAGGCAGGAATAGATTTCTTGTTATTTTGGATAATAGACTCTTCTGTAGAGACACTGTTGCCCAAAGCAATGGGCTGTTCTTGAAGAGAGAGCTTTTCTCTCCCTGGGCATCTGATCACTCCTCCAGAGAGGTCCATTGAGAATTTTCATTATCATTGGGACAAAAACCAAAATTCTGCAGACTGGACCTCAGTTTAATAATGTAAGCACATTGGCATCATCCTATGGCAAACATTACATCACCATTTTAACTACTAATGTTTCTACTGCACACATTTCACTAGGCAACAGACTGATAGAGCTTTTGACCTTTTAAAGTCACACGGAATACTTACCCTCCCTGCCCTCTGAGAGAACTACAAAGGCAGTCAGCCACACCAACGTGAGACAGGAAAGATTCACGTTCATTTCAAGTAGTTTTCTGTGTATCGGTTATACAAACAGGCACACATACACATATATACAGAAAATTACACACAGAGGCCTGCTGTAGAGAGGGACTGCATATATATAAAATGATTATAAGAACTTGTCTCTCACACCCATCCTCAGTGTGTGTGAGTGCCAGAAACTAGACATGATGTTCCAGACTGGAATGATGCAAGGAAGAAATATATTGCATTTATGGAAATCATTCATTTTACTTGTCTGGGAACCTCTGAAATATAAATACTATTTTCATTTATAAATTTCAAAGTGCTGTCCTAAGAATGGGTAAGAATCATTATCTTCATTTGACAGTTGGAGAAACAAAGAGCAGACTGTTTTAAGCAGCAGTCTAAGGTCACATGGAGTAAATGAAGTCAAACCTCATCTCCCGAGCCCGACTTCCCTTGAGAGAGCATGCCAGAGAGCACACCACTCACAACTTTATCAGCTGAAACTCTTCAGCGCGTATGCTAATAGCACTGGCAACCCTGAGCCTTCACAGATCAGGACTGAGGTTTCAAACGATCAGCAGATTCGGTTTAAATGCCTAAGATTAAAACCCCCAAATAAATACATTTGTGTTCCTTCTATTCTATTCACCTTCTGTTTTCAGAGCCTTTGGAATATGCTGAGGTAATGGTTTCTGGGTATTTCCACCACAAAAAGATCCAAGCATCTTTCCTTAAAAAAAAAAAAATTTTGGTGGGTGGGGCGGTGTAGATGTACAGTACCAAATGCTGTAAACAAAATCTGGAGAGATGGTAACAAAACGCAGAGACCATACCTATTTCTGGCACATGTTGAAGACTGCTCTCTTTATAATGGTCTCCCCACCCTATCCCAAAAGGAGATCTTACTTTCAGAGCCACAGCAGTCCCCAGTGATGACTCCTGAGACTGGTAAACATCCATCACCACCTCGGTTTGGGTCCTCCAGACCTTTTTCAAGGACACAACAGCTCGGGGCTCGTGGGACTTTGTGAGTTGTTCAAACCCAGCAGCTGATGTGGCCAGAGGACAACAATTTAGAGCAGGGCACATCCCAGCTTTCTTTTGCAATCAGAACGGTTCTTCCCCCAGTATAAACCAATTCCTCCTGTCGAGGTTGGTAACGTGGGATCAAAGCTGCCACGGCCACACAAGGCAGAGTGCTGGTCCAGCCTGAGCTCATTCCTCCTGCTCAAATTTGCTGGTGGGTTGACTCTGTGTGGTGAAGCTTCACATCAGATACTGTTTATCTGCAACCCCTCTTACTCTCTGCCAGCTGAAATTCACGACACTGAAGCGGTGGTATTCAGTTCAGGGCTTTTTTTTTCCCCTCTTAAGACCTGTCTTTTTCAAATGTCTCCAAATTAGACAATCGCTAGGGGCACTGATGGTTGTTTTCCTTTTAAGTCAGAGGCACTATTTGCTTTTTCAGTTCCTCAGTTGTTTTATCTCTTATTATGTTGAATCATTTTGAAAGCTATATCTTCCATTTAAAAGTCATATCCCATTATCTAGGAGGGAATTTGAAAAGGTCGGTGTTAAAAGAAAACACAAGCTAAAACAACCCCAACACTCAAGCCTTCAACACTAACTAACCCAGGCGATATTGAAGGTTAATTAGGCTTTAAGAAAATGCGTAGGCAATACATGTGGCATGCTACTGATAAAATGACATTGCTTATAATAAATTAAATTATAGTAGAACCTCACCGAGACACTAATCATGAGCAAACCACTGAAAAAAAATAATGTTTAGTCAGGCTGGAATCTCTTTAAGTTAATAAACAAAAGAATACAGTGTACGTGGCCTTCAACAATTACAGTTCAGTTTTACTCAGTCGATGCATTTGCATATATGTTGCAAAAATAACAGTTGTAGGGATATGACAGCACTGGAAATATCTGGGTGGTCTCTAAAGTGCGTGAATTAGCAGTATGTTATTTAATAAACTTTTTTTATGGTGAGCGTGAGACATCTCAACGCTTTCTCCTTGCTCTGCCATGTCTGTTAGCATTTAGGTATTGGAACAGACATAGCGCTTACTGCAGAGAAGCACATATGGACATTCAAAAACTGGAATAAAGTTAAACATGTTATCCAGCTTTTATTTCTTTCTCTAAGTCATAAAATTGCATGATGGTGAACACTTGCTGGAGTGTGAAAAATAAAGTCTAGGTTGTTAGTGAATCTCATTTTTAGCTGAAAAGGTTTGAGAGTGTGCCTTATATATTACATGGGCATGTAATATGTTATGGTAATAAATAAATCAATCTGATCTGAGAACCCAGTTCTTGTTTTTTCAGGTAACTTGTTGACAGACTCTGGCAAATGCAGAGATTTCCTCATGCTGTAACCCTTGGAAATGTTACAACGCTTTTACAACAGTAAACCTGAAAACGTAGCACCACACAGAATCCATATTGCTAACACGTGAATGGCCTTTAATGCCTGCAGAGCCTTCAATCATCCCCATTATATTCCTCTCAAAGACAGACATGAAATGCATTTGACACTACCACAGTTTCATGAGCTAAAACTTCACTGGCATTAGCCATACGTGATATGGCAGGCAACGCTCTCCATTAGAAGCAAATGCAGATCTCTCCTTACTTTGCTTATTCTGAGAATTCAGAAAAACAGACAAATAAAAATCCCATGTTTGAAAGAAGTGAAAGGAGAAGAACTCAAAAAAAAGAAAAAATTGGTTAGTTTTACAAACTTTGTATATGTGAAGACATATACTCCTTGAGAACATGCCGGGGGGCAAAACTCATAGATACTCCCAGATACATGAGCACAATGTGACCACAGTTCTGCAAAATGCTTAATCGGAAGGAGCAGGCAACATGGAGTCATCACAATTTTAATTCAAGCTCTTAAGGGTAAGGCATTAAAATATCTCAGACCAGAGAATGTTGGCTCCCATTTCGGTTGATCATTAAACTTATTCCATCTGTTTGGCGTTGCAGCCCTGCTTGACTCCCTCTGAATAGCATCTGATGCATGAAAGCAGAGGCAGACCTGTCCGCACAGTGATTAAAACACACACACACAGATATCTGCTGGGACTGTTATGCAAAATAAAAATGCATCTTCTTCCTTTGCATTCCTTTGAAACACATCCCTCTTTTAACCCAAACCTTTAAAAGGGTGTCCCTGCCGCTACAACACAGAAGAAAACACTGGAAGTTGGAGCACATCTTTTAGCAGTTTCCAGGAAGCCTCTATCAGCCCGGAGCAAAGGAGGGTCTGGTAGGCTGTCTTCCATCTTCTCAACTATCCTTATCTCTAGTTCTGTTTCTAAGGTCAGTAAAAACATACAGTAGTGATTATGCAGGAACCAGCTCCAAGGGATTATGCTATTTGTCAAAGTAATAACAGTGAATTCAATATGCGTAAATCTCTTCTCCCTGTGCAGTAGAGCTGTACTCTGGAATACCAGTGGGATATTGATAGGAGTCATTTCCTAGGCAGCTTACCTTTGGGGGAAGTTTGTGGCTGATATAATAAAAAACCCAAATTTTCTAAGAACTCACAAGTTGCAAGGGACAGTCCCATGGGCCCTTTCTGCTAACAAAAACAGCTGAGTTACTTTGCATTTTTATCAATGACCTGGAAGAAAATATAAGATCCTTACTGACAAAGTTGGCAGATGACACAAAGACTGGGGCTGAACGAAAAAGAGAGGTCACTGATGCAGGGCGAGCTATTAGTAAGTAAACAGCATGGTTTTTAACACATCCAGGCATAAAGGTGTAAAGAAGCTGTGGATGTAGGAGGTCATTACAGAATCAGGGACTCTGTCCTGGAAAGCAGTGACAGCCTGGTCACGGTGAATAGCCAGGTGAGGAGATGCAGTGGCCAAAAGATAAATCACTAAGACAAGTGTGAAAACCTTGGGATACAGAGGCTGCATTTTGTATTTTGGCACTGGTTCATCCCGTGAAGGCCTAAGCCCACCTGTGAATCCTAACAACCCTGTAGCCCCATTTTGTGCAAGCAACCTGACCTCACTTCCGGGGAACTGCCAGAATCTTGGGCCTACACAACTCTTTGACAGGTATCCAACTTGCATCCGTGTGGGTGAGCCGTACAGATGTGCCTCATTCAGCCACGACCAGTCATGCCATGTGCCTTCTTGGCCTTTGCCTCCTGAGATCTCCAATGGGATGTAGAGGCTGCCAGAATGTGGGTTGGCAGTGAGGAACACCAGCTTCCTGTGCCATGGTGTTCCAGAGACTGCCATGTGGATGTGTGAAGCCGATCAACAAGCCCGATACCTTGAGCCCACCACATCACCTTGTATGTATCTCAGGCACACCTCTAGATGCAGCCACTTTGTCCCACCCTGGTGTCTGTGGTCTAGAAGGGTGTTGATAAGCTGTAAACCAGAATAGGTGTGGAACATTTGGCTTGTATAGTAAAAGGTTGACACTTCATCACAGAGAAAATGAAGGACTGGATGTGATCAGTCTGTAAGAACAGAGCTGCATACTGGGCTGTGTGGTGCAGAAGACCGAGGTGTAGCAACACCCAGAAGCTGCAAGTTGAAACTGGACAAGTTGAGACTAGACTTTAGAAATGCTGATGTCTGACTACTAGAAGAACCTCCCAAAGGTTTTGCTGGGTTTTCTGGCCCTGGCAACTTTAAAATCAAGATTAGGTTCCTTCTAGAAGAGGACCAGATGAGTTAAGTACCCCTGGCCTCCTAGTCCGTAAATCCATGAAGCCCACTCTGAGCTTCCCTTTCTCTTTCCCCATTGCAGAAAATTTGATTAAGTGGGGGCAGCCCCACAGGAGCATCAGAGATGCTTTCTTTGACTTTCTTCCAAACTGGATCTTTCAGAGGACAGTCATAGGCTATGCTAGGCGGGATCACAAAGGAACTCACCTCCAGTGTGATATTACATTGCTGGGCATGGTAAGGACTTAAGGCAGGCTTGAATGGAGAAAGCAAGCCAGCTCTCCTCCATCATACAGACCAGGCATAAATCTGGCACTTTCCCCTTGAACAAAGATTAGTTTCTTAAAATCTTGTTAGGAGGAGAGCCAGAGAGCAAAGATGCAACTTTCTGAGGGCCCTTCTAGAACAGAAAGTGTCACTTCAGCATGGGGATCCAATAGACACTCACCTAATAAAATCAGGTGGGGATGGCTGTGTACGTAGGAATTTGGTTGTCAGTATATGAGGCTATAAATAGGCTTTTGGAAAGCCTGGAAGCTTACATAGTTATTGCTTGTTATTTTAAAATGTTAATGTGTATTTCAAGCTCATGAAAGACAGGAGATTGCTGGTGAAGACCTGTCTAGCCACACATAGGATCAGCAAGAAATTCAGGTTCTACCATCCCACTCAGCCTTGCCATGGAAGAAAGACCAGCTCCTTGGTAAGTTTTGGTTCTTTATGAACAATTAACCCCCGGGGCCCTCTGATGGCCCACGCCAATTCTGATGCCTGCTTTGTGATACAGATACACGTTACCTGGAAACCAGACCGGTATCAGCCACACATTTCTTTTTCCTTATTTTCCTCCTTATTGTTTGGGGGGAAAAAAAAAAAAAGAAAAAGCTGTCTCACCACAAGAAAAGGAGCAGAGATTGCCTAATGCTCACAAGGACATTTACAGGATCTCCCACCCCATCTAGCTATTGTATCTTACTAGAACAGCTCAAGAAGGATATTTTGGCAAAACATAGCTTTTCAACAGTGCCCCTGTGCACGTGATGGTGAGTTCATCGTTTTAGGGCTGAAGGTTTCTAATGAATTTGATTTGTGCCTTCATGATTCCTAGGAGGTTCACCCACCTTTTGGAGCCTCCTGCCAGCAGGATGCACCTAGAGCACAAATGGTTACAGCATGGCTGTATGCAGATTTCACCGCTTCTGACTGTGAAATTTGTTCACATTAATTCCAGATAGGAGGAAAAATCAAGTTGTTTGGGGAAATATTTTTTATTTTACCTTTCACTTTAGCTTTTATCATTAGGAACCAACAACTGGGCTGGATGAGTCAGACGGAGCTGATAACCATCAGCACTCCATTAAAACACTGCATTTAAAAAAATAAAACAATTCTTGTAAACATCTGATTTAAAAAAAAAAAAAAAACAAACCCAAAAAACCCCACTAATCAGTTAGAAGCTGACAGAAATTATTAGCAATAAGCTCTTTCGCATAGAAATAGGCTTATTACCATGCATTTGCAGCAGCTGGCATGAGCCTGGCATGGCGCCAGCAAACTGTGTCCTGCAAACACCATCCTTCTACCTGATCCTAGGAAAAACAGCAGCAAGACAGGGCTGTATGCTCTTCTCAGTCCCTGCATAACATACTCCCATTGACCCCTGCAGGAGTCCTGTGCATGTGCATGTGTGTAAAGAGTAGGGTCCGAAAAGGAGAAATAAAGTCAGATTTGCCTGTTTGCCTGGCAGACCTGTGAGCAAGGACTGTGGGCTGCTTTTAAAAAACAGGGGTAGAAGGGCAGGGGGATGTGTTTTGCTACATCACTGAACTCCAGTAAAAGTCACCTGGGAAGGAAAGAATAAATAAATCACAAATCACAGCCACATGAAGATCTTAGGTAAAATTAGATTTGTTAGAGGGTGTGGTGGTTTTGTTCTGTTGTTTTTTGTTGTCAGGTGTTGTTTTTCTTTTTTAAATCAGCAGAAAATTACCCTCTGCATGATGCATGGCACAGTCTTCAGCTCCTAGGTCTGCCCACACTCCGAGTTCGAAGCACATTTGTGGTTTGCTGAGATCTAGTGTTGTTTGCTTGCTTTTTTTGGCCAAGAACCTTTCCATATGATTACGCTCTAAAAGCGTGCCGTAGATTACACGGTCCATAACCAGGTTACAAGGAGAGAACACAGGTCTGCATTTAGGAAATCATCTTTAATCCCAATAGGAACAGCTTCAAACATTTCAGCCTTCAAATTTTTTCATTATTGACTTGGTTAAATGTAGAGACAGATCCTTCAAATGTCAAGGATGTTCACTTTGCCGGGGGACAAAGATGCTCCCAATTAAAATTAAAACTGAAGCAAAAGAACCAAAACATTCAGCACTTTGCAGGATTAGTCTTAAGGTATGGAAAGCACAACGTTAACAACTTGGTGTCGTAATGGGAATCCAGTGATTTTTGCATTTATTCTGAAAGGCCAAATAATGTAAGATTTTGTCAACTCTTTAGTTTAATGGTGGTGAAAAATACTGACT
This sequence comes from Eurypyga helias, assembly GCF_000690775.1. Classification (NCBI taxonomy): domain Eukaryota; kingdom Metazoa; phylum Chordata; class Aves; order Eurypygiformes; family Eurypygidae; genus Eurypyga; species Eurypyga helias. The sequence goes on along the minus strand of NW_010227429.1, from coordinate 12,572 downwards.
TTAAAGGAGGTGAATGAAATGTCCAGTGAGGCTTTATAGGTAACACAAAAATTACTGTTGAAACAATGATCTCCTTACAGTTGAAAACATCGACCTTTGCTGAAGAAATGCAGAAGTCTTGAACACGGTACTCGCTGCATAGTCCAATTTCAGGTCAATCGAAGGAAGCAAAACACAAAGGGAAAGGTCATATTGACTTAGTATAACAATCTTAATGAATCTTGGCCCTCTGTTTTGTATTTCCAGTGGAAACATGAACTCAGTGGCTCAATCCTTTCCTCTCTGTGCTGCTTTCAAGCACATAGGTAGAGGGAATAAGCTTTTGCTCGGCTCGATCCCCAAACAGCACTGTGTCTCTGTTTAAACAGAGCCTGAAAAGCAGCCTTTTTATTTTTGGAAACAGCATTTACTAAAAGAAGCTGTTGTTGACAAGAAACGCCACCCATATTTGAATATGAAACATTTCCAGCGCTTTACGTGTGAGGGGAAAGGTAAGCAATTCGGGAGTCACAATCAATAAGGGAGAGACCGTGAAGGATTTCTAGACAGGGAATATTTCTTTGCCCCCCGAAAGCATTTGTCCTGTGCAAAACCAGGGCATTTTCTGGCACTGCTGCAGGTTACAGGTGTACCAGCCATGGACCAGCACCCGGCTGTGTGAAGAACTGCCCAAACGCAGAACAGGAAGGCAAACAAATCTAAGACGAGCTCACAGATGGATGCAGACAGACAGCTGGGGGAATACAAAGAAATGGGGTGACATTATATCATTTGAGTCACTATTTCAGATAAAAGGTGAAAGGCACAGTGATAAAATTTCTTTGTATTTATTCAAAGCTGCTGCTCCCTCCATCCACCCCAACCCTGCCACCCCCCAAAGCCTAAATGAAACAAATCAGCCTGTTAATAATGCCTCAGCAGCACTGGCAGCCGAGGACGGAAGTCTAGTGAAAGACGAATGGTTAAAGTTTACTAAGTAGTTACAAACCACCAAAAACAGGTCTTAAAATGGGAAGTGTCAGGCAAGCCTTTAATAACAGGTCATACTACCAGCCCCACCTATAATTACTGTACTCTCCCCACCCTCTGAATGTCACTCGTTTCCATCAATTGCAGGCTTTTCAGAGCACCGAGGGTGCCTTGTCAGTGCCTGCACGCTGCCTTACAAAAACGGGGTGACGTTTTTTATCTGAGCTTCTGAGGAGCTGCTGCAATATACGTATTAAATACCAACAGCACAATCACAGCAATAATAACGAAACAGGAGGTTCAGCTCTGCCCACGTCCAGTTATGCCGATGCTATCACATCCCCAGTGCAGTTTGAGGCAACCTTGAAAGGCTGCGCGGAGATGTATTGAAAGGAATATATTTACTACACATCACATAGGCTCCATTAGGAGATTTTTATGATCACATTACTATGTGCTTTGTCTTCAAATGGCAACTTCGCTGGCTTTTCCACCCATAAGCAAGGAAAAATACTTGCCACACTCATTATCAGTCTCTTGGTTCAGATTTTCTCTCTGATGTACAGCTGCTTTCTTTTGGTTCTCAGTTCCAACAAGGCGTATTATTGTCACCTTTTCTGTAACAATTTCCTTACACTCCTGAAACTAGATGACAGTCAAGGATATTACTATGGTACGTACTTAGTTCTGTTTTAGATGTTTCAAGATGGTGGAATATTTTTGTTTGGTCATTATTTTACACATTCACTACCATTTGGGTTTGTTTTGAGATTATTTTACACATTTACTACCATTTGGGTTCGAGGATTTTTAAAAATTACATCAGTGCTTACTAACCAGCCTTACATGCTCTTTTTAAACTGTGTGCTCTGGCGATTTAGGGGGGGGCTCAATAACCGTACAAATCATACAGAAACTTTTACACTTGCTGACTTTATATGGGGAGCTTTTTAAGCATCTCATTTATTATGCAAGAAAATCAAAAATAACAAATGTATGGGATGAAATTTCCAATCAATAAAGGTTTGTGAAATAAGTAAGGAAGATTTTGAGAGACTTAGTGCCTCGGAGAACAAGCTCCTGTGTACTTGTAATAATAAAACAGACAAATCACAGTAAACCAAGCGTGGTGCTTTGATTTCTGAAAATATGCAAGAATATCCTTTTAACTATCTGATCAGCTCTATACCAAGCCCTCACGCTATCGAAAGGTCAGAATCCAAAAGGGTTAAGTATTGACTGACAAGAGGATGAAAGGAAAAGCAACAGAATGTAGGTGTATAAAGGTCTTGAGGGACATTCCTAAAAGTCAGTATCAGTTTTTTACACTTCTTGCACAGGACCAGATATGAATTTCAAATAATGAATAGATTCGGATCATCTGCACTTTTCAAACACGTGAAACACATATTTAACTGTGTCCATGTCAAAAGCTTTTCTTCTTTTTTCTTGCTCGAGCCTTCATTAGTTTGAAAATTTATGCCAAAAAAAACCATTTTTTTTGACTCTTTCTCATCCATTTTCACCTGTTTAGAAAAACAGGTTGCACTCGTTACCCAGAGGTGACAATATGTTAGGAACAAAGGGGTTTGACAGCAAATAAAACCCCAGGTGCTGGCTATTCCCAGTACCACAAAAACCGCCATGCACCCCAAACGCAGCGGGTAGACGTGGTGGGTTAGGGAGTCACACGCACAGGGCACGTGCCCGTTCCCCTCAGGCCAGCTACAGCGCAGCCATTGTGGCGGAGGGACGACGTTGCCTTGCTACAGGACACTCCGCGGTGGCAGTGGCAGGACGGGAGACACGCAGGGTGAGGGGGCGACTAGAAAAGGCCCCTGGCAATCTGTGTTTCACTCTCCTTTTTTAGGGGCAGGATGTTTTGGGAAGAGAGAGTTTGCTGGCAACCTGATCCTCCCTCCGGTTGCGGAGATCTTCAAAGGAGACGGTGCTGGCAGCTGACATCCCCCCTTCTCCTGTTGGGTTTTTTTCCCGTTCACACTGCAGATCCCACCCCCTCCTGATCAGCTCCTTCTTCCTTCCGCAGCACGAGCACAGCCGTATCCGAGCCCCTTCGTACCGTGCACCGCATCAGCAGGCCTCACCACGCTCTGGGCGGGGAGAGCGGCTTCACGGTGCAGGGGCATTAGCCAGCTCCAAAAAAATAATGATTGGAGAAGTTGCGTGGCTTCTGAATGGGAGCAGGAACCTGATGGTTGAGAAAGGCCATGGCAAACATCGGGAGGGCAAAGGAAGAAGCTTATGAGAAGGAAATAGCTGCCAACCCGGCCCTCTCACCTAGGGCTGCCCCAGAAACCGCAGTAGCTTCATCTCTGCCCCGTAGTGTTCCCAGGCAGCAGGCCCCTGCACGGGACAAGTCTGTTGGCAAAGTTGGCAAAGCCCTTTCCCCACTTCTGCTTCTAGAGGCTTGGGTGCCCGGAGCGACATCCTTCACCCAAAGACACTTTGCCAGCCATCCCTCTGTGCTGGAGGTGATCTGGTAAGGGAGAGACAGCCTGACTTGTCCAGCCCTGCAGAGGGGCGAAAGAAGAGCTCTGAAATGGTGAACCCATGCCCCAGCCCCAAAACCTTCCGCCCTGCGCCCTGACAGGTGGCACAGCCCCCTCCGGACTGATGAGTGGGCTGGCAGGGGGTGGGCTGCAGACGCCCCCCAGGTACAACTAGCAGTATGTCCACGTGCCGCCTCCTCTCCAGCCCCGTGGAGGTTTCCTGGCGAATTGTACCCGGTGACGCTGCTGTAAATGGCAATATCTCTTGGAATGGTTTCAGTCAAACCACACTTGTCTGGCAGCGCGCACGGGAGGAGAAAGGTGGGTGGAAGGAAAAAGGCAGAGCCAGCGCAGCAGCAAATATTGACACAAAACAATAACAAAACATTATTGTAAAACCCACACAAATGAACGGGTGAGTCTGCGGATGAGCACAGCCCAGGGAAGTGCTTCAGACTCGTGCATTCATGCCCACATTTCCACGGCTAAAGCATATACCTGCAGAAACGGAACCTGTGTAAGTACAGGTTGCAGAAACTGAGATGAGGCAAATAAGAAAAAGTCATTTATAATTACGCAGAAGGGCAGATATTACCAGGTAGAATAAAATGCTAACACAATCACTCAGTTTGGGGGGTTTTTTGTTGGTTTGGGTTTTGGGTTTTTTTTTAATGTGGGTAGTACCGCTGGCCTTCCTTAACTCTCAACAAACGATTTCTGGATGGGGTGCTCAGCACCTGACAGAATTAGGCCCACATTCAACATTCACAATAAAGCTTAATCTTGAGTCACATTAGCCCATGAAAACAGAAATAGTCTCTCCTTTGTTACAGTCATAGGCACAGCAATAAGAAGTTGCCGGTCACACTACCTGCATGGTACGGGTTCTCTTACCTGCTTTTCTCCAGAGCTGGCTATCAGATCTCTTCCTTTTTGGTCTTTGGTGAGGGAAGGGTGTTTTATAATGGAAAAATAAACAGCTTGTTGTATTTACTTCCCCCCTCCCCTCCTTAAATTAATCAGGTGGGTATAATACCTCCAGAAGTGTTTGCATGTTTTCTTAATGAAGCCACGCACGAGTCCCGCCATGTAATGCCTTGTTGTGTCAAGTCACTGCATTTCTCCTCTCTAGGCCTAGGTCAACCACGGTTTCCCTCACAGTTTTCCTCCTGAAGGCCAAGCAAGTCGTTTTGCTTGGCAGACAGCAAATTCCTCAAAGTGCCTGCTATCAGGAGCAAGGGATGGCATGGAGTACGTCACGAGCTGCCTAAACAACCCGAAAACCTGCCCTTCAGTCCTGCTTGGGCTCTCGGGTATTTTCCTATCCTGTGTGATGTGGTCATGATAACCTGAGCTGGGCAGGCGCTTGGGTACTTCTGGAGCAGGAACCAGTTAGATGGATGAACAAGTTATGAAATATTGATCCCATTCTCCTGCCAGCATAACACAGACATCCTTTGAGAACATGAACAGCACCCTGACTCTTAGGAGCATGATACGGAGGGTCTGAGGGACAGAGCCTACAGCACCGCTCACTTGCAGCATCAGCTTGACTTCAGGGCAAAGGAGACTCTGGGCTGTGGAAATACTTGCGCAGAAGTTTGCGAAAGTGCATTTTTGCCCTGTGCTTCACATGCAGAAATGCTATGCTATTTACTCGCTTGGATGATGACTGGGAGACACATTACCATGAACTATTATGGAGATGAATGCCTCAATTTTAGGAATTCACGTCCCAGATGTTACTCTGAGAAAATAGCTATGGACATAGATGGAAGCTGAGCCCAACTAACAACCCAAAAATAATGTCTTTGGAGTAGAGGTGAGGAAGCTGCAGAAAACAGAACAAGAGTCTGACACAAAAGCAGCATTAAAACCAAAACTATTTTCACTAGCACAGTGCATGCATCTTTGCTTAACTGATTATACGTTTTCTTCTTCGGGTAAAAGGGATTTGAGACATGCAAATTCTAGCTTAGGGACGAGTTGTGCAACGTCGCACTCACTCATGAGTAATCCAATTGACCTCCCCAGGCCGCCTCTTGTGAGCAGGCGCTCATCACCACCGATGAGGGTTGCACCATCGGTGGGGTTTCAGTGCACCTCTCTATCTGCACCACTCTCCCAGACAGCACCGCGTCCGCCCTGCTCCAGCACAAGGGTTTCCTCGAGCTTCTCTGATCGCTGCAAAGCCACAGCCAAAACACAGGGGAAATGTGTCCTGTGCGAGGAATTAGTTTGATTAGTCCTTTCAGGATACACGATACTTTTTTTAAGATCACAGAAAGAACATTTCAAGGTTACTCCGCGGGAATAATCAATCTTTTAAAACACGCAAGTTCTTTAATTACATTTGCAAAGGAAAAATTAAAAAAAGGTCGTGTATGCTCTGGCAATGAAAAAGCTAGTACAGTCAGCGCAACCGAGTCCTTAATTTTGCTTTTTCACCAGCTTTCAGACAATTACGTCTGTGAGCAGTAAAAAACCAGGCAGTCGGGGGAGAGCGGAAAAGAAAGAAAAAGGCACACGGTTAATTTTTACATGATGATGCCGAAATGAAAAGAGAGCACTTGGCTTCATTTAACTTCCCGTCTGAGTAGCCTGAAGAACGCTGCGACACGCTGCTGGTGCATGCCTGTAAGGTAACCAGGAACTGGCTTCCACAGGCACTGCATTTACCAGGAAAAAAAGCAGTAAAAATCCCTGCTTAGTTCACTGCACGTTATACAAGCCAAACTGCAAAGAGATTTTTCTTTCTTCCCCTGCAATGAAGTAAATGGAAGCGCCAACGTACACGAATATGCATCTGTTACTAACGAGATGTTTACAGCCCCTGCCTTGCCCATTGCACATATGCGATACCTCCGTGCGTCCTTACCTATAGAGCTCTGGTTAAGAGACAATAGGCACAAATTAATGTATAAACAGGCATTATCTCTTCAAGCCTGGACATGACTCGAAGCCTCTTTAAATATTTTTAAATGCCACAGCCTTCTACTAAGGTTTTAAAATCTTTTCTTCCACTCTTTGCTGATGGTGAAACTGTTTGGGGGACAGGACAAGATATTTATAATCACAGGACATTTCACTCTGCACTTTGTTTTAACGTGTGGGGGGGATAATAATTGTATTCAGACTTGAAATGGCTTGGGTTACGCAGTTCAGAGCACAAGCACCTGCAGCAAATTAATTTGTTGTAGCACATTTATTATCTCATAGCTTCTATTTAGGCTGCAGCTGTTGCTATTATGTTAATAATGTTTTTTTATCACCACTGTATACAACAGGTTATGGTAATACAGAAATTTTTGGGCGTGGGGTGATGGTTTGTTTCTTTTTTTTTTTTAATTTTATTTCTCAGAAAGAAAAAGATGGGGAGAATATAACACATAAGCATCGATCAGGCATTTAGCCTTCTGTTTATTAGCTGATTTGAAAGAGAATGGGCAAGAGAAATTAGAAAAGAGTAACAATAGACAAAGATGGCGCGTGCAGAATTTGTGAAAGCAAAAAAGAAGAAGAAGAGGTGGAAAAAAAGAAAGAGAGAAAGAAAGAAACACCGAACACCGCAGTGTTCGGGTGGTGAGTGTTCGGGTGGGGGCGGGGAAAATGCTGCAGTTTTCGTGAAATAATAAGGTGGAAAAAAAGGCATACAAAGAGTAGGTTTTTCATTGTCTGTAAAATATAAACACAGATGAATTCTGTCTTTGGTTTGTTCATGCTTTTCACTCTGCACAGCAGGGATGTTCTTAAGAAGTTGCCCTCTGCGAAATTTCACTAAATGGAAACCGTGGACCCTGCATGATGCGATTATAATCACACCAGCCATTCTTTTTACATAATTTTTTGTTTAAAATCCAGTAATGCTTCTTGTTTTTAAAACATATATCTATATCTAAACGCGCACCTAAAACGGTGCTGGTTTACGTCCCCCACAGCAAAGCGCAAGCCGAAGCTGTAACTGGCTGTATCCCATCCGCAAATCTCCATGGACTCAAAAACAATATGAAAATTTTTAGCTGACAAGAACATGTCTGCTGCCTGCAGTCACTGCAATAGCTCACCATGTTGCCTACTAACCAAAAGATCAAAAATTATCGATTTCATGGCGCTGCGTGCTTGGGATAGAAAAGCTACTTTAAAATTTGCATTATTTAAGAAATGAATTAAGAGAAAAGACTCGTGTTTTAGAGCTCTTTGGAACGCAAAAATAGCTTTATGTTTTAATCTTATCAATGATTTACTATAATTCTATTATTTTTAGCAGCTGGGGTCTGGAAATGATTTTTTTTTTGCCGATGAATTTAGGATTTTGCCGCAGTATACATCTGCAGTCCCAGAATCCTCTGGTAAGATAATCCCTCCTGCGATGGGGAAACGCCTTTAACCTTTTCGTGAATGAAAAATATGCAACCATTTTGAAATAAAAAGGGGGAAAGAATGATGATTTCTAAGAGCTGGAATGAAATTTGCTGTGAATTGAAAGAACAAGGAAAGGAAAACGTACTGTAATCGCGTTGTGGCGTTGGGAGTTTCTAGCTGTTGTCTCCATCGCTCCTACCCTTTCTTCAATGGTGCCCGTAAACATGCCTGGAGTATGGTGTTACCCGTATCTCATGCGGGTGAGGAATCGAGAACCAGGACGTTAAGAAATACAGCTTTTCCTTGCCATAACTGCAGAAATGCTACAACTACTACCTCCATGCTGCAGGCTTTCAGGAAAATCTTGATTACTGGTCACTGAAATTCATTTGACCAGTGGATTCTTAAGATGACCGGACCGTGTTAGGGGAGCGAAGCCTCTAGATAGCAAGAGGTGTTTACGGCTGCTCGGGGGGTTTAGCTAGGAAGGGAAGAGGAAACCTTTCCTGTGGTGTAAGGAAAATCCGAAGCACTAGACCACGCACAGCCTGTTTGGAGATTTGTTCAAATGAGACTCCTACCCCGATACTCCCCTATTTGCAGACTGCGCCGTAATTAAGAAAAAGTGGGCTGAACAGAAAAATCAGGGCTTGATAATTTACTATCTTATGTTTTAAGATTACATATTAGAAGCAATTACTGGGAAGAAGGAAATCTGGCCTAAGGCTATTGAAAGAAAAGGCAAAACTTACATGCCATCTACCCTTGTAAAGGCAGCCTTCTGTAAGAGTACAGCTGTGCATTTAGAGCACTGACAATCAAAGGGTTACGAGCCTGATAAACCAGGGGTTTCACGCGGACGGAGTTTGATTAGGGCAGAAGAAGGTAGGTGTCACACCTCTGCGCCTGTTACTGTTCTTGCCTGTGTTTCTGGCCGGCTGTTCTGCCGGGGTGCCTGAACACAAGCACTGCAGATGTTTTAAAGGAGGAGCACGAGACCCATAATCATTAAGAGAGAGGCACACAGGGCAATTTTAAAGGAAAACTTAGGCGCTGTGGCATACTTGCTAATGACAACATGTTGAAAAGGATCAACACCGTGGATTTCTGTTTCCACGATCTTTTTAAATACAAAGCCATCTTGATACGTGTTTGGTTAGCAGTAATTAAATGATATGTATTGGGAGATGCAACGCTTCATGTCTGTTCTGTCCCACTGCTTCATACGCCAGCAATCAGACACTCTGACGAGCAGTGCCTCAGCTGCTAAATCAGCTGGAGACTTTTTTCCAGTTTCTGAAACATACCCAGTATATAAACCGTTGTAGGCATTCACGTGTACCGAATTAAAGAGGAGAACACTAAGGCATATTGCATATATCCAAAAGAGGAACACTGAGGGGAAGAAAAATATTAAAAAACAAAAATAAAAATTAAATTGGTGGCCAGTGACAACTCTATTTCTGATGCTTGAAGCAACATTTATAGACTCCTCCAGTTTATGTGATTCCAACCAGTTAACAAGATGTTTTGATTGGGTTTTTTTTTTATGTATACCAATTCATTAATAATTTGTAGGGCCTGTCTTTCCTTCAAGATGACTTGGAGTCACACACTCGCGTAATTTTTTGTGTAATTTTTGAGAAGAGTGAAATCTCACCAGTATTCTGAGTTCGGCTAATTCTCTTCCTCTTTGTCCATAAAGAACAGCTGTTTGGATTTTTTTTTTTTCCACTGAAACTGGGCCCAAACGGCACAGCTACTAGTTCTAACATAGCAAAGATTGACGCGTATTAATAAACTGCCGGTCTCCAGTGTGAGGCAGAAGTTACATTGATTAGTCCTGTATCTCAGAGAGTGCTTAAACACGGCAAGCATCTCCTCTCTTTTTCCCCTTCATGATGGTATGAAACTGAAAATACGTGACTTTTTAATACACTACAACTTCACTTTGCTGGAAGAAGATTCCCTGTATTTTTTTCTTTTTTTAAGAGGATCGGAATTATGTTGGTTTTTTTTTTTTTTTGCTGACGAGTGAATATATATTTAGTCAGTGTCTGAACAAGTATCTGTAGCTGATTCTCGAATATATTTCTTCAGTATGCACAGTTAGAAGCCAATTATGCATGTGTTTTTAAGATCCATATGGGAAATCAAAGATTCAGGCCCAGAGTCCTAGATGTTTCCGTAATTGGCAATTTTGCTTTGTCCTTGTATTAGTGCCACGGCTACTCATTCGTTACTATGTTCCTTAAAAACACAGCTAAACGCTAGGATTTCAGAAGGAAAGGTGACCAACTGAGTTTACCTTTAGCTGTTTGTTGTTTTTAATTAATGGACTTCCTGCTTTCTACCCTGTTAAAAGTTGACTCTCCAAAAGCAATGCTAAGGATGTAAAAAAAAAAAAAAGAGGCTAACAAAAAGATTTAAATCATTATCTTTTAAAATTTAACCATGAAGCTCTCCTTTGCACTGAGGATTTCTTACTGCAGTGATACACAATGGACATGTTAGGAGACTGCTTGACCTTTTGAAAAAAATATGTCTGCAGCGTACTCGTCTAGCAAACAGCCACCAACACAAACCTATTAAAGTATAAAAGAGCTCTAAGGAAACTTCTGAAGCTGCACATACATACTTAGTGCTTTGGGGGGGATGGTGGGAGAAAAAAGTAGTAGGGGAAAAATACCCGGGCTGTTGGTGAATTTACTCGTGAAACCTTGCACTGTAATATCCAGTATAACATTTGTTCTTCTTGTTTGGATAGTGGAGCGTAACACACTGCACGTCAGAAAAACGAGAAACACAAAATGTATTTCAGAAACCTTTCTGTAATTGAAAGCACAGTATCACAAGCTAGAGTTAATCACAATTGCAACACTTCCAGCTATTAAGACATAATTTTTTCCTGGACCAGGTGTTTGTTGTTTTTTTTAAAGGTGAAATTTTAGAAAATGTTTACTGCCTAATAACTAAAAATTGAAAAGCTGAACCAAATTACTATTAGCAATGTGTCTAGACCCGAAAGCATCCTAACCACTTTCCAGTGAAACAATACAGTCTAAAATGACAACAAACCATGCAAGAGTAAAGTAACCAAAAATCAGCAAGAGTTTAGCTTTATGTACTCAAGTCTTATGAAATTTATATATACACATATATATATAAGTTGTATGTTTTCAACCTGCTTTTAAAAGGGCTAGTTCCAGTTGTCCTCGTCAGGTCAAAAAGAAAAGCGGTCCATAGCTCAGGGGCCAGAAGCAAAGACACGGACTGTACCCCTCCTGCTCCTGCAAAATCCAGGCTCCAAAAGCCCCATCCCTGCAGACCTCAGGGGGTGGGATGGCACACAAAGAGGCTCTGAAAGGTATCTGGGACCATGCAATGCATCAAGGGCGTTTGACTGATTCTACTGTTGTTATCAAGTACCCAATGGAATTGCTTATAGTGAATTTGGCAATAATGCCCTATAGAAACAGCACTTTGAACTTATATAGTACCTTTGATCCAGGGATCTAAAAGGAGGGGTCTGTCAGTGTTGCTATTCCCATTTTACAGGGGGTGAAACCGAGGCAGAGCAGATTTTCCCAAGGTTGTAGAGGAAGGCAGCTGAGAAAGGAAGGTGGACAAAGAAATTATCTCTTCCCCCCACACCCCTTTCTTTTTTTAAATGCCCAAACCAACCTCCAGGAATACTTTCTCCGACTCTTATCGTAAACTGAAATCAAACTTGTGGTGTCAAGAAACGGCAAGGTCCTTCGGCTCCCTGTGGCACCCAGTAAGACCCCTGGACGGTACTGAGCATCTATAGCCCGCTGGCCCTGATCCGGCCCCATTTGCTTTGCCAACCCTTGCTGACAGTTCCTCGTTCTTGCTCTTTTGGCCAGCGTCGTCAAAACGGGCCCCCATCCTAAGAGAAAAGAGCGCCACGAGGAAAGCTGTCTTTCTTGAACTGCCGCATTTAGGTTGCCCAGGTGGCACCTCGTTTCCTTGCTCGTGGGGACCGGAGGTTGCCCACTGTACCGGGAGGCTGACGGGTGGGTGACTGCTACGTGCCATACAACGGCAGGGAATGGGGAAGAAACAGGGATTTTTTCATCACCACTGCCTTCCCAGAGCCATTTTAGTAGTGACGGCTAACCCGCAGGCTCAGGACCCACCGGGTTGCGGCCCCTGCCACCCACGCCAGGTCCACCTGCGAGGGTTGGGGTGCCGCAAGCCCGACGCTACTGATTTTTCTCCCCTGCAACAGTGAGAAATCCCCTGTTTTAAAAAGCACCGATTCAAAAAAAGAAGGCGGTTGACGTGAAAAAATCAAGTAGTACCCTGGAAGAGGCTCCTTTAGCCTACCACTACGTAGTAACTGAATAAATCAACGGGAAAAAAATATATCTTTTAAGTGTAACTTCCTGAGTGGGAACTCGGAGCCCGTTTGAAACAGGATTACCAGCGGAAAAAGAGGTATAAAGGTGGCCCCGCCGCGAACCGCAGGTCTCCCCGCTGCAAGGAGCTGGTAGGGAAGGAGAGGCGAAGCCCACCAGCGCAGGACCGGGAATGCCCCCACCCCAACACCCGCTGCTGCCGAGGCAAACGTATACCGGGGCGGGAATGAAAAATCCATTTTTCGCTAGGAACGGGTGTTTTACATGAGCAGGCTATTTCTCCCACACGGTCCGCGTGCGCTAAGCAACCCTGGCCAGCGCAAGGCCGGCAGCCCGCCCGTGCCCGTAC
>NW_010227428.1:20988-21213 GCF_000690775.1 Eurypyga helias | reverse complement strand
TTCCCCCACCAGGGTGGTAAAAACACCACTTCTTTTTTGTCCTGTAAGACCATGGTAGTTGTGACGCTACAAGTATTTCCTTTAGGTTATTTTTTTTGTTAATTATGGCTGTAAAGAATCTATTTTTTTTCTTTTTCTATTTAAAGTTTAAATAAACCATTACATTTCATGGAGATATTGCTAAATTATGACTGGGTTTTCTGCTACTTTTTAATTCATGGGAAA
>NW_010227428.1:16332-20957 GCF_000690775.1 Eurypyga helias | reverse complement strand
AAATCTGTGGGACCAATGAGAAATCTAGTTTTTCTCAAGAGTTACCTAGAAGAGCATGGTCTAATAGAAATCTCTTTTTTTGTTTAAGAGCTATGAAAATTGTAGTTTGATGTACTGCATAGTCAAAGGAAAATATAGAAAGTAGCCAGCAGAAAAATGAGGGATTGCAGTCTCCCAGTTCATGATTTTTCATTGTGCCTATCTTGATGTAGATTTTGATTTGATGCTAACAATTTGTAGTTAACACTGGAACTTTTCTGAGACCAAAGGGAATTCCAGTAGTGTTCCACCATGGAGCAGAAGAGAAATAAGATAAAATTTTTCAAAATGAAATCCATTTTTTTTTTTTTTAATCTTTTTCCTGAGACAAAGAGGAAGTAGCCCTTTCATTCACTGATTTGAGAAGCTGTTTGCTGTCTCCCCACCTCAAAAATAAGTTAATCAGAGATTTTTTACTAAAATGAAATGTGACTTTGGCCAATGCTCTGACATTGTGTGAGACACCAGCCCTGTATAAAAAGACAGGACATCAGATTTCTTCTATTACGGCACTTGACAATAAAAAACACAACCTTGATTTTATACCACTGGTAACTGAAGGGAAAAGAGGCATTAGAAGTATTTTTTATGTTTTCTGTGTGTTCTTTTTTATTTTTTAGGTGTCCCACTGCTTAATGATGATGCTGCTGCTTAGGTGAAACTCTTACCTTAAGTTTGCATACAACGATCTTTTTGCTATGATATCTTTGCCATAAATAAGTCATTACATATTCTGTAGAAAGTAGTCAACATAGAAAATTCACAGTTTTGACTACGAGAGTTTTCAGGTTTCTGACTAGCAGCTGCCATTCTCATCATGAGGTCGTGAATCCAGCTGAATGGGGTGTCACTCTATCATATTACCACTTTAATACCTTTACAAATAGATCCCCTGATAGCAGATCTGTGTTCTTAAGCTCAGCAGAAACAGATTTCTGTGAATTTACAAAAATACTAAAGAAGAATTTTCTAGCATCTGTTAGATCCTTCCACCCTCTCCTTGGTAAGCTTATTTCACATTCTTTATTTGATACAGTGATTAGAGGTGATTAAATTAATTAGATTTATTCTAGAACTTAGCAGTCAAATTGTTTCTTGAGTTGTCACCGCTTTTTTTGGTTGTCAGTTGTTTACTTCAGTTTTTAGTAAATCACAGATTAATTTTATTTTTTAATTGTGTACAGTAATGAGTACAACTAGGAAAATAAAAAAGTCAGGATTTTCAGAAACTATTTTTAGCCAAAGTTACGAAAACCATAAGCTATTATTTTCATTGTATAAAAGACGTGTTTTTTTGGTTGGTGGGTTTTTTGTTTTGTTTTTAGAAAAGAGTGTACAAACATGGTATCAAAGCAGTTTTGCTAATATTTTTGCAAGATTTATCAGTTTGTGTACTGCATACACACGTACTTGTGTATGTCTGTCATTCAGACAGGTCATATCAATGTGTCAGATGCAAAAGGAGGAAAAGACAAAAATACCCTAGTATGAGCTTCATGCAAATAGAGTTACAGCAAGTGATTTATATTACAGTTATATAAGGAAGTGTGACATTTCATAAAAGAAAACTTAGAAGACATCAACTTCCTCTGAGTGCATCTTTATCATTTGAAAACCCATTTGTTTTCTGATGTTAGATTATAGTTTGAATTCAAAGGAGTGATTCTTCAAAGAAAGCATCAGACCTATTTTTTCAGTTCTATATCAAGATTACAATGAATGTAAATACTAAAATGAAATATTAGCTGAAGGAGTCTACCTACCTCCAGTGGTTGTTTTTGTTTGTTTGAGTTTTTTTCTTCTGATTATTTTCCACAATATCTCACCTTTATACATAAAATTGTATTTTAATATGATTAGAATAAGAATGTCAGCTCCTACTTTGGGCCTAAATTGACCTTTATAAATTAGCTTGACTTTTGTAATTTGTCAGTATGATTAACATTGGCCATTAATTTTAAAAACAATGTGAAATATTTTTTTTTTCTAGGCTGCTCTTTTCCTTTTGCTCCTAAAAGTAATCTAAAGGAGATTCTGTTTGGTGTTTGTTAAGGATGCATTTATGAAAAATAGTTGTTTTTTATTCTTGCAGCAAACTTCCTTGTAAGCATCTGAAAAATATAAAGAATTTTAAAAAATGAAGTCTATGCTTAAGTGTGTTGCATACAGTTCCATCCATGCTCATACATTACAGAGGTAGTTTAATCACCCGTAAGAAATTACTAGCTTCTCTGTTCGTGAAGCATGACATTTCAATTGCACAGCCAATAAAAGAATTACATGAAGAGGGCTGAAATGATTTACTGTATGGAAAACCACAAGACCAAGGTTACCATGGTGAACTACCTTTCTGTGCATACAAGGTCAACTGAGAGTGACCTGTCAGTGGACAACCTTCAGTGCTAACATAGTAATATATTGCACCAACAATGGTTTGTTGATCTCCTTCTTAAATAATTATAAACATTTTAATATTTGGGTTTTTTTTAATTGCTGAATTTTTTACATGTGGCCAACAATGAGTACAGAAATCTTCATTTTATGCTTCAGTAATAGTAGTTTAACAGCATTAGATGAACATCTGATTATGACCCTGGGCTTCAGGAGAGCAGACCTCTTGCAAAAAGAGACCTCTTGGCCTCTTCAGGGATCTGCTTGGTAGAGTACCATGGGATGAAGCCCTGGAGGGAAGAAGGGCCCAATAAAGCTGGCTAATATTCAAGGAGCACCTCCTCCAAGCCCAGAAATGATGGATCCTAACAAACAGGAAGTCAGTTGAAATTGCCAAGGCACCTGCATGGATGAACAAATGGAAAGCTTCTGGAAAAACTCAGATACAAAAAGAAAGCCTACAGAGAGTGGAAGCAGGGACAAGTAGCCTGGGAGGACTACAGAGAATTTGTCTGAGCAGCCAGGGATCAGACTAGGAAAGCTAAAGTCCTGATAGAATTAAACCTGGCCAGGGACATCAAGGGCAACAAGAAAAGCTACTATAGGTATGTTGTGACAAAAAAAAAGACTAGAAAAAATGTGGACCCTCTCTGGAAGGAAACAGGAGATTTGGTTACCCTGGATATGGAGAAGGCTGAGGTACTCAATGAGTTTTTTGCCTCAGTTTTCACCATCAAGTGCTGAAGCCACACCGCCCAAGTCACAGAAGGCAAAGGGAGGGACTGGGAGAATGAAGAACTGCCCACTGTAGGAGAAGACCAGGTTCAAGATCATGTGAAGAACCTAGAGGTGCATGAGTACATGGGACCGGACAAGATGCATTCATGGGTCCTGAGGGAACTGACGGATGAAGTTGCCAAGTCATTATCCATCGTATTTGAGAAGTTATGGCAGTTCACTGAAATTCCAACTGGCTGGAAAAGGAGAACACTAACCCCCATCTTTAAAAAGGGAAGTAAGAAGGACCCAGGAAAACACAGGCCAGTCAGTCCCACTACTGTTCCTAGAAAGGTCATGGAGCAGATCTTCCTGGGAACTATGCTAAAGCACATGGAAACTAAGGAGGTGACTGGTGACAGCCAACGTGACTTCAACAACAGGGTTACAGTTTTCACGAATAAAGAAGAGCAGCTGACGTCATCTACCTGGACTTGTGCAAGACATTTGACACTGTCCTACATTACATCCTTGTCTCCTAATTGGAGAGACATGGATTTGATGGATGGACCACGCGGTGGATAAGGCATTGGCTGGCTGGTTGCACTCAAAGAGATGCAGTCAACAGCTTGATGTTCAAGTGGAGACCAGTGATCAGTGGCATTGCTGCTGGGACCAGTGTTGTTTAACATCTTCATTAGTGACATGGATGATGGGATCAAGTGCACCCTCAGCAAGTTTTCTGACTACACCAAGCTGTGTGGTGCGTTCGACACGCTGGAGGGAAGGGATGCCATCCAGAGGGACCTTGTCAGGCTGGAGAGTGGGCCACTGCCAACCTCATGGAGTTCAACAAGGCCAAGTGCAAGGTCCTGCACCTGGGTTGGGGCAATCCCAAGCACAAGTACAGGCTGGGTGGAGAATGGATCGAAAGCATCTCTAAGGAGAAGGACTTGGGGTATTGGTGACTGAAAAGCTGGACATGAGCCGGCAGTGTGCGCTGGCAGCCCAGAAATCCAACCGTATCCTGGGCTGCATCAGGAGAAGTGTGGCCAGCAGGTCGAGGGAGGGGATTCTCCCCCTGTACTCTGCTCTCATGAGACCCCACCTGGAGTACTGAGTTGGACCCCAACCTAAGAAGGACATGGATCTGGCAGGGTATTGGTGACTGAAAAGCTGGACATGAGCCGGCAGTGTGCGCTGGCAGCCCAGAAATCCAACCGTATCCTGGGCTGCATCAGGAGAAGTGTGGCCAGCAGGTCGAGGGAGGGGATTCTCCCCCTGTACTCTGCTCTCATGAGACCCCACCTGGAGTACTGAGTTGGACCCCAACCTAAGAAGGACATGGATCTGGCAGAGCAAATCCAGAGGAGGCCACAAAGATGCTCAGGGAGCTGGAGCACCTCTGCTATGGGTACAGGCTGAGAGAGTTGGGCTTGTTCAGCCTGGAGAAGGCTCCGGGGAGACCTTACAGCACC